>NC_088933.1:9022500-9040000 GCF_038396675.1 Hydra vulgaris
ATTTAATTGATTAACAAATTTTTAGTAAATTGTTGCTTTAATGTAAATCAGGGTAAATGCATAACAGCAAACTAAATACAGTTTTATAAAGCATTTTATTTTAAATTTGTAATAAAAAATTAAAAATTATATAAAAAAGTTTATAAATACATTGTATACTAGTTATTGCATAGTTTTTACTTAAACACTTTCTCCTAGGGTAAGGTAGCTTTTACAGATATAACTTAGCAGTTTTTTTATGATTGATATTGCTGTTTTTTTTTTTTTGCATATACTTTTTACATACAATATATTTTAGCTTATCTCACTAAATTTGTTGAATCTTTGTTGTATTTGAGAATTATTTTGTGTTCAAAGCTATATGTTGTATGATATTTTAAGTAAAATGGCGTAGTGGTGTAATGATAGAGTTCTTGCTTTGTAAACATGAAGTTAACATAGCTTAATGACCTTTGTCATTAAGCTATGTAAAATGTTACAACCTGTGTTCAATACCATGGTAGTTCACTCTTTCAACTGTTTTTCTGTGCACTAACCTTGTTCATTGTTCATGTTTTGGTTGCCATGGTTGTAACAATGATCTATATATATATATATATATATATATATATATATATATATATATATATATATATATATATATATATATATAGTATATATATATATATATATATATATATATATATATATATATATATATATATATATATATATATATATATATATATATATATATATATATATATATATATATATATATATATATATATATATATATAAATATAAAAGAGAAAAAGGAGAAAATTCTCTATCTCTATAAATTTCAAATCCGGCCTTGTATCGAATACTGTTGCCATATCTTGGGTGGATCTTCTAATGATGCCCTTTCTCTTTTAGAAAAGGTGCAAAAATGCATTGTAAACATAGTTGGACCTGCTCTTGCAACCAACCTCCAACCATTATCACATCGTCGTAATGTTGCTTCTCTTTCTCTTTTCTACAAATACTATAATCGGCACTGCTCTAAAGAGCTAGCGTCTCTTGTGCCATCTACTAAAATTCATTCTCGTGTAACTTGTCATTCAATTAAGTCTTATACTTTTTCTGTGACTGTTCCTTAGTGCTCCAAAAACTCTTCTTCGTCTAGTTTTTTTGCCTCGAACATCAGTTTTTTAGAATTCTCTTTCTTCATCTTGCTTTCATGATTCATATAACTTGCAATCGTTTAAGTTTTCTGTCAATCATTATCTTGCTCTACAATCTTCATCTTTTCTCGTCCAGTAACTTCCAACTTTAATTAGCTTTGCTGGAAGCAAAGATTTTTTTTTTAAAAAAAAAAAAAAAAAGAGAGAGAAAAGGAATATTATTGGTTGCTACCATATGTCGTAGACACATGCAACTCAAGGAGTAAAAGATAGAGATTTAGAGATGGATGAAAAGAATTCTAATAAGTTATTAATGCTAAAATATATCTCATTTAAAGCAACTTATATTCAAATTTTCTCATTTAAGCAAAAATATTTGTCACATATTTTTAGAGTTAGAAATATAAAAAAAAGACATATTTATTTACTGTTTCACCTCCCTAAGGCTGCAGGAGCCACTACAGTTGAAAAGACTACTCTTTTTTTAACTGTTTTCACCTCCCTAACTTTGTTGGAGCCATTACAGTTGAAGAGGCTACTCTTTTTTTTTAACTTTTTGTTTCAAATTTGTTTCAAGCCTCATTCAACTCTTTAACATCAAAACACAAGCCAAATGGCTGCATAGAAGTTGTGTGTGTGATGCTACTTCAAGACTGCTTAGAAAAGCAAGTTTTGTGTGGTGCTACATGGAATGCAGTAAGAATTAAACTTGAAAATTTATAAAAATTGTTTATAATAAATCAAAACATATATGTATCTTGTTCTAAAATTGTTTTTAAACTCAAAATCCTATAAAATAAACTAATATTGCATGTGTTACACGGGCAAAAGTTTTTTTGTAGCATTATAACTTATAATTATTACATTGGTACACTCTAAGAAAAAATCCGTTATATAGAACAAACTGCATCTGTCGCTATTGCACCAACGGGTTTTCCGTTATGTTAACGGATTAAAATTTTAACGGATTAAGTTTGTTGATATTAGTCCGTTGAAATTACGGATTTATTCCGTTTGTGCAACAAACAATTCGTTAAAATAAAGGAATTATTACGCTGGGTGGCTTTTGCTGTTTTGGTAAAATAAAGAATTTACTACGTCATCGTAGTGCATAATTTATTATGCCTTTTAGTAAAATTAGAAAGGAATTAAGCCAGATAAAACTGAGATTTCATTACAAAATAGCCCTTATTTTTAGTATATAGTTTATTTTATTATGATATTCAACATCTGATACAAACAGTACTACTTATACAAACTAACTTAATCAGGAGAGATTTTTTAGCAAGCTCTAAAAACTTTTTAACCTTTTAATTGAAAACTAATTAAATATTTATAATAATTTAATTCAATATAAAAACTTTCAATTACAACAAAAATTAAAAAATTTAAATAAAATTATAAAAAGTTTCTTAATACATATTGTATTAATACAGTTATTATATTCAAGGTCAAAAAACATTTATATAAAAAACACAGACATGTATACAATTGTTACTATTCTAGATTTCAATTTTTAATGCTGTTGTAAATTCATGTATGTGCACATTTCAATTCCAGCAACCTGTTGTCGGTTATTTAAAGATAAAGAAACCTTAAAATACAATAAAGAAAATATTGAATGTAAATGGTATACCATAAAAAAAAATGGTAATAAATTTTTACTAATAACCCTGTAAGAAACATTTGTTGCTAGTTCTTTATTTCTGAATTGCTAATAAAAATTATGTTATTTTATTAGTTCTACATTTCAATATATTAAATTAAATTTTATTTAGTAATAATAAACACTTTAAAAGTATTAATATTAGAATTTAAATTTGATACATCATGTCTGAATGCCACATGTCTAAACTAGCAAGTTCTATACAAATATAAACAAGCAATGTATAAACTTATTTGTAACTAACATAAAAAAATTGCAAGAAAAAAAAAAGAAGTTTTACAACTAATTTAAACTTACTGTGTGATATAGCATGACATGTGTCTAAAATAGCAAATTGTAAAAGCATATACAGACTTAAATATACAAACTATAACAATCCATATATAAACTTTGCTGTAACTAGCCTAAATAAATACCCATAAAAAAAATGCAAGTAAACATTTTACAACGGATGAAACTTACAGTGTGATATTGCATGCTACGTGTTTAAAATAGTCAATTATAAAAGCATATAAACAAATTATATGTAAACTGGCTGCAACTAGTCTAAATAAATATACCCATTAAAATAAATGCAAGTAAACATTTAAGTTTGATACCTCATGCCTGAATGAACCATGTCTAAAGTAGCAAGTTCTATACAATTAATTTTACAACTAATTTAAACTTACAGTGTGATATAGCATCACACATGTCTAAAATAGCAAATCATAAAAAGGAATACAAACTTAAATATACAAACTTTACAATCCCTATATAAACTTTGCTATAACTAGCCTAAATAAACACCCATAAAAAAATGGAAGTAAACATTTTACAACTGATGAAACTTACAGTGTGATATTGCATGCCACGTGTCTAAAATTGCAAATGATAAAAACTTATATAAACTAGCTCTGTGTAAACATAGCTGCAACTAAATTTTAAACTTAATTTTACAACTGATTTAAATTTATACCGTAAGTTACTACATGTCACGTTTAAAATAGAAAATTACACAAGAATATATACAAGTCATATAGTCTTAATTATTGAAATAATTGTTCGACTAACCCTTTAGTTTATCATATAAAAAAAAATTAAATATATATATACATTTAATTTTTTTTATATGATAAACTAAATTACAAATAACAGAGTGTAATTTAAACTGTGTTTATCCATTTGCTTTCTCTACTAAAATTTAGTAAAAAAAGCAAATGGATAACCTCAATTTAAATTACGCTTTTTTTAAAATAGTTTCACATTTAGTCGAAATGTGAAGCTATTTAAAAAATGGCAAATTAAACTTACTGCAACAAACCTTTATCTACAACTTAAATGTGGTTTAAGAAAAATGCCTTCTAAAACTTTATCATTTTTAAATAAAGAACTGTAATATATTGACAAATTTAAATCAAACAAACAAGACTTAAAATATAATCTACAGAAAAAGCACTTCATACTTTCTTATAGAAACCCTTTTTAATAAAAAGTTCAGTTGTTTTTCAACGGATTTAAATATTTAATCCGTTGAATTAACGAATTTTTGAAGAATCTGTTAATAGTTTGATTTACTCTGTTAATTTTGTGATTTTTGGTTACGAATTACTTCGTTAATTTTAACAGAAAAAAGAAATTTGTTGCTTTTTCTAACGGATTGTTTTTAGAGTGTATAAATTTGTACTTTTTTACTTTTTTAGTTAATTCTCTTCATTTTTTTATTTTTGTTTACTTTTTATGCAATTTAAAACTAATAAATCCTATAAAATATTTATTACATATGCTATTTAGTATAGGTTGTTAGCAAAAAAAATTTTAATTTTTAATTTTTTTTTTTTTTTGTAACTTGCACAAAATACAATCGTAGGTTGAACAATTATTAGAAATTGCAATGTTAGTCACAAGTTTTTGTTTATTTTTTACATACATATTTTTTGGTGTTTATGTTTACTAATGATTCAACACAGACTGGATTTAACAAAAGTTTTTAATTGAAATCCTATTTTAAAGTAAGGTTTGGAACTATTGATACTATTTTTTATAGAAAAAAACCCCCAAGAGTCTGGAGTCCATCATTTTTAACAATCCTAAGGTCCAAATAATTGGTGGGACTTGGCATTCCTGGTCTTTATCATTCCAAATTATTTACTAAAAAATGATGCTAGAGGAATTTAAAAGTATTGAGTTTAGATGAATGCTGTCAAAATAGTTAACAATCTCTGCCTTTTTTCAAATGGGTTTTAATTTAATGAGTACTAAAAATATTTAGTTTTACAGACTATAACTTTTAGAAATAAATTTTAAAATAAAATGTTATAATTGTTATAATTTTACTTTTAATATTTATTAAGCATAAAATATAAACTTTAGACAATCTTTATAGTAACAGTTTAAATGATTTGTTTATTTGATCTCAAATACCTTTTGTTTAAAAAAGTTTACTTGTTTCAGAGTTAGACAAGAATGGCGTGCGATCAAACGCTATTGCTGACCACATAAATTATTTTTTTTGTTGACAACTTGACCACAACTGTTTAAATTTTATGATAAATTTAAACATTTCAAAAATGCGCTGAAAAAAGAAACTCTAAGTTAAACAGTTAAACTACTCGATGTAGTTAAGGCAATTTAAAAATTAATTAAATTCTTTTATTTAGATTTAGCATAATTTTATCAGCGTATTATGTCCAAACAAGAGCTTTAGATGTTATAATTTTTTTTGCTTCAGGTTTTTTTAATATTTAAAGAAACTTTTCTTTTATTTATATAATTTTCAAGACCTTTTTACTACCCCTAATAATGAATCTAAAGAACACCATTTTGGAGTCTTCAGATCACTTTCACTCATCAGCATTAAATTGAATTTAGTTAAAAAATTTTGAAAAGTGAAATGAATATATTTATTTAAAATCTTTTTAAAATTGGTCTGGTTATTTCGCTACAAAAATTTAATTTCTTTTTTCTTTTCATAATTTACAGACCTGATCATTTAGCAGAAATATGTCATAGTCAACAAAGTATCATACAAATGCTATAATATTTTAAAATTGCCTTAACTTAACCAAGTGAGTGTTTTTAAGTCTCTTTTTAAGTCTTGTAAAACTAGGAAAAAAAATTTAAAAAACTAAAGAAATAAGAAAACAATTCCTTATGAAAAAGAAAAGATATAACATTTAAAATAAAACTCAAAAAACTCATACTCAAAGCGAATATTACTTTTTATTACATATTTAATTGCATTTGAAAGAAATTATTTTAAAATGTATCTTTTGAAACGTGTTTTTAAAGTTATGCAAGACGCTTTTACAAGTTACTTCTATTGATTGTTTAATAAATGAACAAATTTTATTTAAATTGTTGAAAAGTGAAATTAAATTATCAAAAAGAAAAAAATATGTTTTTAAATTGTATAAATATATTTTTCAAAAAGTTTCAAAAATTTTTTTTTTTAAAAGTGATGTAGTCTTTTAAAATAGTAATTTTTAATCATTTCATTCGTCAAGTTTAAAATAAAAAATAAATAAAATAAAATTAAATAAAAAGCTTTTAAGCAATTCATTGTAAAAATAGAAAGAAAAAAAATAGTGCAATTAAATCATTTCATTAAAGCAGGAAGATTTTAATTTAACTTATTCGTAATTTTAAGTAACTTAAAAAAAATAATCTTTTAAATCGTTTATTTTAAATGATCATTATAATTAATTTTTTATTTTGTTTAAACCCTTCACGTAAAATAAAAACTTTAGGAAAGGTCAAAGATTGAAAGTTATTCATAACGCAAAGATTTTTTATTGCATTTAAAACATTAATACAGCGTGGTCAAATTGTAAAAAAATTTTTAAGAGAGGTCAGTTACAGCGCTTGATTGCATGTCTGGTTTAAGAATATGTTGCTGTTCTACATGTTGTTCATTTATTGTTGTTGTTATATATTGATATTATGTTGTGCAAGTAAGAAATATTTTAAAGAGACAACAAATTTAGATGAACGTTATCTTATTTTTTAGTGGAAAGGACGTGCACCACCTCCACGAATGTTTAAACCCCCTAATAAAGAACTACTTCGTCACATTATCAATTTGTGTTACAGCCATGCCATCAAAGATCCTGAGAAACTGAACAGCTATGAACCATTTTCGCCAGAAGTAATTTTTTTTTTTTTTTTTGCATTACACTTAATTTTCTATGATGCTGTAAATAAACAAGTTCATAAGTTTTGCTCTTTAGGTATACGGTGAAACATCGTTTGATATGATAGCACAAATAATAGATGATGTTCCTCATAGTCCTGATGATATATTTATTGATTTAGGAAGCGGTGAGGTTCTTCTTGTTCTTTTACTTTTTAAAATATTATTTATGTAGTGGGTAAGAATAGCGGGAAAAAGAAATTAACTTATAAGTTGAGTTTTGTTTGTTGATGTTATTTTGAAATAAACATACCTTGTAAATTTTAATTTCTTTTAGGTGTTGGCCAAGTTGTTCTTCAAGCAGCAGCATCAAACCAATTTAAAGAATGTTTAGGTGTAGAGAAAGCTGACATACCGGCATACTATGCTGTAGAAATGGAAAAAGAATTTAAAAAATGGATGGATTGGTATGGGAAGATATACACAGATTTCACTGTAATGTTTTGTTAAATTTTATTGGTTATTTATAAATTGATTGTATTTTGTTGATGCATTTATAGGTTAATCCAAACATTGGCTCATATAAAGACATTTCTCTATTTTTGTTTTATAAATATTACTTTGAAAAAGTATATAAATATGGAAGAAAAAAGAAAAACTTCAACATTGGATATAATGTTAAGTTTATCCAGTAAACCGATGAAAAGTTTAACTTGATTAAAAGATTGTTTAACTTGGGTTATGATTGAGCTTCGATTATCAGAATTAAACTACCATTTAATTTTTTACAGCAGAAATACTTGTGTTCAAAACATCTATTGTGCATATATTTTTTAGTATAGTTTCATAATATAGTATAATTTTAAATAAACCGGTGTGTTTTTCACTTTTTAGTTTCAAATAAATCTATCCTTGCTTCAAATACAGTTAGCAAATGATTAAATCTAAACATGTTAAAACTAGTCACAATCAAATATTTTAAGAAGTATCAATATTGCTAACATAGCGGGAAGCTTTTTCCAATGAAATCTTTATTCATTGGTCATTTTCAAATCTTCTCAATTAAAATATCGATTGCTTTAATGCAGACTTAAATACTCACACACACACACACACACACACACACACACACACACACACACACACACACACACACACACACACACACACACACACACGAAGGGTTCAAGGGGAAAACCAGTGATGTCACATATTAACAATTTTTGAGTTATTATCCCTACTATGTTGTAGGTAAGTTGGTGCATATTTTAAAAGATGGATATCAAAAAAAAAGATATGTTCAAATGGTTCAAAGGGTAAATTGGAGATGTCAATGCTGTATAGGAGTGCTTTTCACAACTATTTGCGTAGCATCTAATCAAATTTTATTTTACCAAAAAAAAAAACTTTATCAACGTAAAAATGATGGGTAAATGTCAAAATCCAGATATTACAGAAATTCTAAAAAAAAAGAATATGACAATAGAAGAGAGGGAGTTTTTACTTTTGTACTTTAACAAAATCTTAAAAAAGATCAACAAGTTTTTTGCTTTAATGATTGAGGTTTTAAGTGTTAAATAAAGAAAATCTTGACAATACGAAGAAAAAGATTTCTTAATGACCACTCATTCTCTTATAACATCAAAGTGACACTAGATAATAATACTACTAGAGTTGCAATTTTCATTAATGTTATTTTATCAATTTTTCAAATTGGAAAACCAAGAATAAAAGGATCTCATGCTAAGACTGGTAAATATAAAAGGATCTCTTGCTAAGACTGGTCGTTATGTACTTTATATGAATGACTTATTAGTCATTCATATAAAGTACACAATGAACGAATGTGTTTAACAAAGTTTCTCGTTCAAAAATAACAAAAAAAAAAAGGTTTTATATAAACTTGAAAGTTAATAGTTTGGTATAGTTAAAGTTGATAAAGTTTGTATATTTGATTATTTTTAAGGAGTTTCTCCTAAAAACCAGCAAGGATATATATAAACCAACCTCTAGCCTTACGATGTAGCAAGCATGCTGGAGCACTATTTTGACTACATTTTGCCAAAAGATGTTTCACATTTGCAGCTTTTTTGTGATTCATGAGCTGTAGGGCGTTCCGTAATTCAATGGAGAAAATTTTTTTTTCGATTTTTTTCTGCTCCCTAGCAATTTTCCCATTTCTATTGTTTATATAAACATATTGTTAAATTTTTTTAAGCCTGAATTAACGTTTAAGGTTGCCACTGTGCGCTAGAATTAATAGAATTTATGTATTTTTATGGTTTTTTACCATATAAAAGCCTATATTTAATGTAATTTTTTATACCATACATTTTAAGTTGGTAAACACTAAACAAACATATATATCAACAGAATTAATGGTAAGTTGAATATATATATATATTATATTGTTAGTGAATTGCATAGTAATTAACAGGATTGTATGTGGCAAAATCGTGTTATAACATGAATTGACATCTCAACTCAATCCCCTCGTGCTACACTCCATTGACAAGTTGACTGTTGTTAAGTGTGGGTGTTTTATTACATTGTTCAGGTTTTTGATGTATCCTTTTAAATTATAGTTGGCAGCCTTTTCTTAGCAAATACTTTTACGTTGTTGAATCCAAAAATGGGTTTAATGTTACATTTGTTACCTTTGGATGGGTTTAGTTTTATCTTAATATAGTTTAAACAACTACCTAATATGAATACAATTTATATGTATAATATAAATATTATAATATAAATGAAGAAAACATATATATGCCTTAACTATATTGTTAGTATATGATTGGTGATTGCTTTAGACATGGCTGAATCAACAATATCAAAAAGAAGACAACAGTCACGAAATATTTGGTTGATAGGAAATTCTATTAATGCTCTGAGCCAAACAATTATTCCTACTAATGGGGATATTTTGAAATTATTTTTTCACCTTTAAGAACTGTGAATTTAAAACTGAGAAATCAATAAAACCAAATTCAATTGTTGCTGATGCAGTATGTGAAGCAGTTCTAGAAGTCTGGCATAAGACCAGTATTGAAACCCAAAGGAAATATAAAATCAAAAAAAAAGTAACTAAATTGCACGATGAATACAGGAACGTTCTAAAAAGACTACCGAACGATAAACTAAAAATGAAAGATGAACGAACCAAAACAGAGCAAGAGAGGGCAGCATTGGTAAAAAAAGGCCTAAAGAATTCATATATAAAACATTTAAGTTCATCAGAAAGTGAAGCAAATCAAGATTGTGATTTATCCTCAAACGTATTAAGCATCAGTGAAATACTTGTGAAAAAAATGCAAAGTGATCAAAGAAAAACCTTGAAAAATAATCAAACAACCGATAATAACTGAAAATAAGGTTCAGCTTCTATTGCCAAAAAATCCATTCTTGAATCCAAACATTTGCCAAACCGCTGATAGGCTGAACTTGTCCTTGGGACAAAGAACAGTATTTTTGGGAGCTATTGCGAAGGAAGGAGGTGCTTCCTGTAGTAGTGTTACACTATCAAAGACAAGTTCCTATAATGCCAGTAAATATAACTGCCAAGACATTGCGTAAAACATCAAATCTTACTTTAACAAGCTGGACTTTCTAACAATACATTGGGATTGAAAAATTATTAAAGGGGATCGGGAACGATTGGCAGTTTTAGTTGCAGGTGCACCAAATTATGTAGAAGGTAAGTTGCTGGGCATTCCAAAAATCATGAATGGGACAGGATTAGTCCAAACAGAGACAAGCTTTGATCTCATTAAAGACTGGGAGTTGAACAAATCTATCATCGGTATGGTATTTGATACCACAGCTTCCAACTCAGGATGGAAAAATGGAGCTTCTGTCATTCTAGAAAAAAAGTTGAATTTTAAGCTGTTTTATTTACCATGTCACCACCATAACACATCGCTCAATAAGTCCGTAGGATGACATATAGATGGCAACACAAATACCGAATCCATATTGTTTTTAGAAAGTACCAACCTTCAAACGATATCTGTCAAAGTTTCATGACAATCGGACCATTATTTACCAAGTTAGTGTGTGAACGATTGAATCAACTTTTGTGAATTGAAAAAAATGGAAAAATCAGAATTTCGTGTGCTCATTAAGCATTGCTTTTTGATGGGAAAAAACATGGTGCAGACCAAACAATGGCTTGATAAGTGTTATTCGGACTCCTCTCCATCGAGGCAAATGGTTGAAAAGTGGTTTGCTGACTTTAAACGTGGTCGTACAAACACCGATGATGCTGAACGCTCCGGTCGCCCAAATTCGGCAGTTACTGAGGAAAACATCAAAAAAATCCATAAAATCGTCTTATCCGACCGCTAATTGAAATTGAAGGAGATTGCCGAGGCCATAAAGATATCAGAAGGCAGTGTGTTTACAATATTACACGAACATATGGATATGAGAAAGCTTTGTTCGAAATGGGTGCCGCGTTTGCTAACACCGGACCAAAAACAACAACGAATCGATGATTCTGAAGCATGTCTGGCACTATTTCACCGAGATAAAAAGGATTTTTTGCGTCGCTACGTCACAATGGATGAAACATGGATCCACCATTTCACTCCTGAGTCAAATCGACAGTCGGCTGAGTGGACATTAGCGGGTGAAAGCCGCCCAAAGCGCCCAAAGGCTCAAACTTCTGCTGGCAAGGTTATGGCCTCCATATTTTGGGATAGCCATGGTATATTGTTCATTGATTATCTTGAGAAAGGTAAAACGATCAACAGCGAATATTACATGGCATTATTGGAACGATTGAAGGCTGTAATTGACGAAAAGCGACCGCACATGAAGAAGAAAGAAATTCTCTTTCATCAAGACAATGCACCGTGTCACAAGTCAATGAAAACAATGGTAAAAATGAATGAATTACACTTCGAATTGTTGCCCCATCCACCATACTCGCCTGATTTGGCCCCCAGCGATTATTGTCTGTTCTCAGATCTCAAAAGGATGCTCCAGGGAAAGAGATTTGGATCGAATGAGGAGGTCATCGCCGAAACTGAAGCATATTTTGAAGGAAAAGATAAATCGTTCTACAAACATGGTATCGAAAAGTTAGAGAAGCGCTGGAATGACTGTATCGCCTTAAAAGGAGACTATGTTGATGAATAAAATCAAGTTATGTCAAAATGTTGTTGTTTTATTAGCTATCCTACGGACTTATTGAGCGATGTGTTATCTTTGAGATTATTTTGTTGTCCGTATGGAAACACCTGTTTGGCCTAACGACAGGCCCGACCAATATAAAATTTCTAAAATTAAAGAACTCTTGGGACACAATCCCTCAAAAGAATGACAATTTTAAATTGCTGGACGTAAATGAACGTTCGTTGAAATCCACAAAAGAAGATATGATTAATTTTCTTAAACTGTCCCTCAAAGAACATACATTTATAAGAGATGATTATAGGGAATGCATTTATGTCATGTTGTAACTCCTTGGTGAGAAAAATGGGAAAAAGAGAGAACAATGGCTTAAGCCAGGAGCTTTCCATCACGCTAGATGGATGGCAAACGTTCTATATGCAGCTAAAATGTATGCATTCAGTGAGTACCTAGGTTATGATAAAAATATGATTCAGAAACTGCATCGCTTTTGCCTATTTACAAGCTTATTCTATGTAAAAGTTTGGTTGACATCTTCAAATGCCATAGGTGCTCCTATCAATGACCTACAGTTTAGAAGAACATGCAAATGTTTAAAAAAATTGACCCAGGAGTAGCAGAAGCAGCTTTGATAGCTCAAACAAGACACCTATGGTATCTAAGTGAAGAAGTTTCACCCTTTGCCCTCTTTTCAGGATCTGTGTCTACCCATGAAAAAATTGCTTCAACAATTCTGAAAAAAAACAAACGATGAAAATATGGTAACAAGAGTGCCAGTAATGCCACAGATGAATCAAAATGTGAAAGTGAGCTCTCTAATTGGAAAAAAATTCCAGGCTTCTTTTTGATCTTTCGAAAGTAAATACTAAGTGGCTTTCACTATACCCTGATGGATGGTCAAAAAATTATGAATTTAACTACATATCTGGGATATTAAAGGACCTAAAAGTTGTCAACGACTTATCGGAAAGGTCAGTTAAACTAGTTACTGACTTTAATCAAAGTCTAACATGGGATGAAAATCTAAAGCAGTGCCTTTTCCAAGTAGTGGAACAGCATAGAAGGAACATACCAAAGTTTGATAAAGTATCAATGTTGAAGAAAAGTAGAACTCTTTTTAATAAGTATGTATGTAAATGCATGAATATAACTCTGTTGGACTTATTGGAACATCAGTTACCAACATTTTCTTTTATAATGGAAATACATATTTTTACAATTTATACAGTTTTTATTTTATTATAATTTTTCTTGTGTAAATTTTATCTCGCTTTTCTAATATGTTTTTGTGAATTTGAGTGAATTAAAGAATTTGAGTTAATAAGTCTAAATATGTTTTAGTGAATTTGAATCTAATATAGAAACATTTTAATTTAATATCTGTAACATTGTTTCCAATTGATTAGTGATATAAAAATAATAAGAAATAAAAAATATTTTCTATAAATTTGTTTTGTTACTCATTTCATAAACTAGTAATTACTCAGCAGGTATTGACCTGAAATTTGAAATATGGTTATATCTTATGAAGTCAAATGGGAAAATTACCAGGGAGCTCGTATTTTCAAAATTTTTTTTTTTCAGAACACCCTAATGGGCTGGGCATAATAAGAATATTATTCATTTTTTACATGTTAATGTAGTGAATAAGAAATGATTTCAACAAATCATGCTATCGTTCCTGATAAGGGGTCACAGCTACATGGAGTGTGATCATGATTAACAAAATAGTTAACTAAAAAGTTTAAGCAGAGCTACCAATAAATTGGATGGAAAAATTTTGTATGTGTTGTAAGAAACCTTCACCATTTAAAGTTATGAAGATGGGTTAAACATGTTCCTAAATTTTTCTGAACATATCAAACCATTTTACAAAATCAAATGTCCGATACCAACAGGCCCTATTTTTGAAATTATTTTCTTCCAAGAGTTCCCTACTATGTTGCAATACAGACTCAATTGGAATAACTCTTTTGAAAAAGTTGTCATATCAAAAGCTTTTGGAAAAATAGAAGCAATTATCACAAAAACTTCTTACATGCTTGTACAATGAGAGACTGCCGATCAGCTGTGCAAAGTATGCTGACCTTCAAGTTTTAAAACATTTTTGCAAATCTGATGCCGAGCAGTTTTTTAATGATCTGCCTCACAAAGGTTAGTTAAGAGATGATGAATCAGTATCCGATTTTTCTGAATTTGAGTGTATTTAGATTAAAAACAGGTGTTGGTTAAAAGAAAAAAGGAAATTTAATTTGAATTCTTAGTTAATATTGTTTAAAAAAATTTGTAAAATAAAATATTATCAAGTTTAGTAATGTAAAACTCAAAGTTTCACTTCTAAATTGATTTATTTACTTACCCCATATATCCTTTACTTATTTTTTTTCAAATTGAAATTTTTTTTTTTGTTAACCTAAGAGTCAAAGATTAAAAAGTTTGATGATTAAAAAGTTTGTCACAATAAGAATTAACTAAATGAGTTAAATAAATTTTTTAAGCATATTACAGAAAAGCTTATAAAATAACTTGTCAACGAAATGTGATTTAAATCTAAATTGTAAAGGTTTCCTTTTTTCCGTATGTACCCTGACTGTGGCTGTTGTTCAAAATTGAAAAGCTTTTTGAATTCAACTCAAAAGAAATGTGTTTGAATATATTATAAGCAACATATTGAATGTCAGACATCACTGGTTTTCATGGAATGAAAACCAGTGATGTCCGAAAGGGACCCTCATTCCAGGATTCAATGCAGAATGTATAATTTACATTCCTAAAAAATATTTTCACACTAATTTATCATATAATAGATCGTACTAGTTTACAAACCAAAGATATATATATTAAACCAAAATAACATTGTAAGATGAGTCTTTTTCAAAATGAAAAAAACATTACATCACTGGTTTTCCCCCTGCACCCTATATATACACACACACACACACATACTATGAATGTGTGTTTAGATGCCTAACATCTCTGACATTACACTAAAATAGCCTGCTGCTGGGGGCTTAAGTACATACATCAACTATCTTATAGCCTGCTGTCGCAAGGGAAAGCCGCTACATCGACTGAGGGTTTAGCATGGGGCAGCAATCTTTTCTTTAATTATTGTTTTTTTTTGCCATAAAAATTAATGTAACAAAAGTAAGGTAACAATTTCTTATCTAAACACTATAGTAAATATATATATATATATATATATATATATATATATATATATATATATATATATATATATATATATATATATATATATATATATATATATATCGTTGCCTTGGTTCTGCCAAAATGAGGGTTAACTATATTTTATTCATAAAAATGACTAAAATGAGGTTATTGGAGTATTGAATCATTAAGAACAAAATAAACTGAAATTTACTTCAATAAAACAGGCTACTACTATCTTGGAAAATATTAAAAAATATTTGTCTTTGTCAAACTTTAAACCAGATTGTTTACTTGTTTTCCAATCAGCCCGAATCAGTCATTTTTTCTCCATGATTTGTATCTTGTCTTTGAGCCTTTAGTCTTTTCTTGTTCCTTTTAGTCTCTCTTTATTCTTCTTTAGGCAGTTCAGACTTTATCTCCAATGTTTTAGCTTCCTCTATATGATTGACTGGAATTTTTTTTTTACAGTTTTCTATCAAGACTACTGCAATCTAGCACAAAACAAGCGGGCTACTAATGTGCCAAAGTTCTATCTGCAGATTTAGTTAACTAAAGTTTAGTTTGAATAGGTTCCAACTAACTGGTTAGGATTAACCCTAACTGCAGACTCTCCCGCTGTTTTTTCAGTTAGTTAATGTGATAGATAATGTGATAGAGAGTTTTATGCTCATCAAAAATCTTCTAAAAATAATTGTCTGAAAATCAATGTAAAGTGTTCTAATTTGATGTTGATGTATGAAAAAACATCACTAAATACACTAATATTCAACATTTTTAATAAATCTTTTTTATAACATTACATAGCTCATATTAACAACTGGTTGATAATGGCACATAATGGGCATTAAACTGGTTTCTATCAACATTAGAACAACTATTAGAAATAAAAGTATTAGGGGTAAAGTTATTAGCTAAAACTATTTTTTAGTATTAAAACAATGACAATTCTGCTTTCTCACAAACTTAAAATGTTAATCAATATAAGTACAATTTGCAGCGCCTAATCTTAACTGCCTGTTGATGTTAGTATGTTGCCGTTTATACCTCTAACAGTAAGTTAATGCATGTTCATTTTCTATTGCTTATCTCTAAGGTCTATTAATGAATGTATACTTTTGAATATAGTTAATCTAACAAAGTAAAACAGTTTCATTTTATTACATCAAATATATATTTAAAAATTTAACATTTTGCCATAAAATAATAAAAACCAGGCTGCATAATTAAAAAAAAAAAAAGATTTTTAAAATGATTTTAAAAGACTTTTAAAAGTACTGCAAATTTAGATAGTGATATTCCAAATGCAGTTACTTTTTTTATGAAAAGGTTATATAAGTTTCTAACTGCATTTTTGGGGTATTTATTTTTTTAAAAAGAGTGAAACATTTTGGGTAAAAAATAGTTTTTCTAATGGCAAATACTTATGTTAAAATAATTATGAATAAAAAATATTATTGAATAATAAATTTTTATGGTTCAAACATAACAATTTTTGAAATTGATTTACTAAAAACTTCTTGCAGATCAGTTAGAACCTTGTAAAACCAATGCCGCAATATAAATATATATATATATATATATATATATATATATATATATATATATATATATATATATATATATTTATATACACTGGCGAGCAAAAAAAAGTGAACAGTACAATTTTTCAGTAAATTATGTATTATTAATCAATTAAAAATATAATACATAAAATATAACATATTGCTTATGTTAAATACATATACATACACACATATACGACTCATTTTGAAAAAAAAAATTAATATTTTGTGTGGCCACCACCATTTTTCATCACTTCATTTAATCGACGCGGCATCGACTCAATTAAATTTGCTATCAAACGGTCAGGTATCGTAACCCAAACTTGTTTTATGGCTGCCCAAAGACCATCCAAAGATGAAATATTATTTTTATGGACCTCTTTATCCATATAGTCCCACAAATTTTCAATGGGATTAAGGTCTGGACTTTGGGCAAACCAATTTTCAAAACGGAAGATATTGTTATCCTTGAGCCATTTTTAAACTTGTTTAGACGTATGGCAAGGAGCATTGTCATGTTGAAATTTAATTTCATCCTCTTCTAATTCTTCCAGTGTAGGCAGCAAAGATTTTTGTAGAATACTAATGTATTCTTAGGAATTTATTCGTAATCCATCTTCGACTCTATGCAATCTGCCCACACCTTTGGCAGAAAAACAACCCCAAATCATAATTCCAAGATTACCCTTTACCGTTTGGTGAATACAAT
>NC_088933.1:9045000-9067500 GCF_038396675.1 Hydra vulgaris
ACTAAAACCCAAATATTTATTATCTAATGGCTCACAGAAAGGTTTAAAGTGAGTTGTGTTATGTTATTCACTGTGCCCCAGTACTGGAGCACAGTGAATAAATGAACACAACGGTGAACTAATGATAGTGAATAGGGGCATAGCCAAATAACTTTGAGGCTGAGGGAGTAAAGACACTGTGCACTATACTTTTGGCATACTTTTATTAATTAGATTAGTATAAAATCAAAAAATTAGACATTTTGAAAAATGAGAAGAAAAAAAAAGAATTTTATTGGTAACAAAACCTATAAAAATATTAAAAAATTATTCAAATATTATTCATAACTTAAAACTAACAAATTCATTTTCATGTAGTTTGTTTGTTAAAAATGCATGAATTTAATCTTTAAGATTATTAATGGAGCATAGTGATCAACCTATTCACTGTACCCCAATTCACTGTGCCCCATCATAATAAATTAAGTTTAAGTCTAATTTCTTGGGACACGAGTGTTATTAAAGGAAAAGCTAAACTACTAACAGAAAGCATAAATATCAATAATCCGAATGAAAAACTTCAACTTTTGAAACTATTTCAACCATGATCTCCATAACAAACATAAGTACAGTAAGAAAATTTACTTTAGTGACCTAAAAACAAAAATTACCTACCAAAAACTGGTAGTCAAAGATTATGTGGTATTAACTATATATAAAGATGGCTGATATATGAGCACATAAAATGATTACATTATCAAGATGAACAAAATTCTAATCTTTGAGAAAATGCCTCTTATTCACTCTGCCCCTCGATCCACTGTACCCCGACTTCTCCTATATTTATTATATATATATATATATATATTTATTATATATATATATATATATTTATTATATATATATATATATATTTATTAGATATATATTTATATATATATATATATATATATATATATATATATATATATATATATATATATATATATATATATATATATATATATATATATATATATTAGGGTGTTTTAAAAAAAGGTCATGTCTCCAAAAATAAAAATCACCTGCCCAAACCATGATTTAGTACAAAAAAAATATTTTTCTTTAAATTTTTGAAAATCTGAAGGGTTCCTTCGGGGGGTAAAAGGGGTAATTTTTAGGGCGTTTTGTACCATTTTCAAAACTGTTTGTAGGAAGTTTTGACATTAAAATTTTTGATTTTTTTTTTATATTTATGTTTGTTAACACTTATTTAATCTAAATAAAATAGGCTCTACTCTTAAAAAAATTTTTTTTATAAATATATAATATATAAAACTCAAAAAAAATTGTTTCAAAAAACCCTAAAATCCTAAAATCCATAAATATTTAGCTCATAAAAATATTCTTAAAATTTTTTTGTAACTCACTTATAATCAGTTTAAGGAACTATTCTGGGAAATATATAAGAAAGAGGGCCTGGAACGGGAAAGAAAATACTAAAAAAAAAAATTAAATTACAAAAAATTTCATCTCAATAGTAAAAGTTTCATTTAAAATAAAATACAGCAATCCCAGTAAATTTATGAATTTTTTTATTCTTTCTTGAAGAAGTTATATTAACAAAAAAATGTACATAAGAAACAAGACTTTATTTGTGTTTGTACTAGTGGCTTTTTTGTAATCTATTTAATTCTTCCCGTTTCTGTTTTTATTGTAACTATTTGTAAAGAGAAAGGTGTCCTGCTTTTTTTCCCTCAGAATATGCTCTATTTATTAGTCTTGAACTAACTTAACTGCCCTCTCAGAACAGTCATTAACAACATCAAGTCCCCTAATTGTTGCTCTAAATTCTAGATAAAAATCGTTGAATTTCCAAAATTCTGGTGGAGTCTTCATCCATTGAGTTTCTGCCTTTCCATGACTGAGCATGTCAAAAACTAGCCACAACTTTTTTGTTATTAATGGAGTCAAACTAGGAGGCTCGTCTTTACTGAAGTTGAGGCTATTCAATATAGCTTGGTCCATTACCTGGCGCTCCAAAGGAAAACTATCACTTGGACATCTTTGTAAACTATACAGTTTTTTGGCCATATCACCACGTTCCCTACATTCTTTATCTGCTAGGGCAAAAACTACTAAAGTAGGATCTAGATACAAAGTATGTCTGAGAATAGAGTTTGCAACAGCTTGAGAGCCAAGTAGGTGTCATTCCTCAAACTTTTTCATTTGCTATCTATACTATTCCAGTTTTGTTTTAGAACTTAAAATAGTTTGTTTTCTGGACCAGAAGTTTCGCTGCTTAGGTAAATCTTCCAGAAATGGGCTATGTGTTGCTCAATTACATGATGTCTACATGCAATCAACAACAAGGGACGTTGAACTTGTTGAATTAATCTCATGCAAGTACCTTGCCATTTTCTTGTATTTGCTGAAGTTGCAACAAAACAGAGACATTTAACCTTATCTTTTAATCCAAAAAATTCCATCAATTCTACAATAGCTTGCTTTTGAGTAACCCCTAAACTAGAATCTATTGGAGGAATGCCAAGTAGTTCTGTTTTCTCATCAATCCTTACCAAAACTGCAATTCTATCTTTTTTAAATTGCTTTCCCTTTGTTAATTCATTAACTATTTTTCCATGAAAGTGTATTGTCGTTAGTGAATCTGATAATATTACAGTATTTTTTATGTATTGTTTTATTTCTTTAGCCCTGACAGATATTATGTTCTCTATAGCTCTATAAGATGTGGATTTAGAACAATTAAAGTTTGCTACAGAACCACCAGCCATGACAGTAACACTTGTAATCAATGCTGTATGTTGGTGGGGTGTTATACCCTCTCCCACTGCTGTATGAGCGGTTGACTAAAGAATATTTTTAGGAAAAAGAACAGAAATTTGAACATTAGGATGCGCATTAAAATCAAAATCAATATCTGTTTCCTTGCCTAATTTGTCACTAGTGTAACTAGTAGAACTTTGATAATCTAAATCATTCTTGTATAATTTATATAATTTTGCTGATTTCTATTTAACTTTTATGTGTGCCTTTTACTTCTTACTACAGAATACTCATATTTTTTATCTCTACCTCCAAGACATCCTTTTCTTTCACTAAGCTGGTCTTTTAAGAAAGCAATATCTTCCTCTTTGTCTTTCACTTTTCTCATTTTATCTTTTTATATTTTTTCAAACACAACATTAGGATGCTCTCCAATCCAAAATACCTTATTCATTTTCTCTTCAAACAAATGTCTTTTTTTTATTTCAGCAGGATTTGTTTTGTGTCTTTGATCTTTTAATTTTATCCACTCCTTTAACAATATCTCAAATTTAATCCTGTAAAAATATTATTTAACAGCATATTTATGGAATAAACATGGATTATAATAATTTAGAACTTATTGAAAATATTACTTCATCTTTTGTATTGTAAGCACTATAAATCCACCAAGTATCCAAAGAACCATTAGTTTAGACAGTATGCAGCAGTCGGACTGATCAACTGGACAATTAGGTATAAAAGAAGAACTTTTGTTAGACTAAGAACTTCACTTTTTCTTCACACTTTGATTTTTGTAGAAAGAGACAATATTATATTTTTAATAATTAAAAAAAATTTTTTTGGTACTAAACCATGGTTTGGGCAGATGATAAGTTAGGGCTCTTTTTTTTTAGAGACATGACCTTTTTTTAAAACATCCTTATATATATATATATATATATATATATATATATATATATATATATATATATATATATATATATATATATATATATATATATATATATATATATATATATATATATATATATATATATATATATATATAAATAAATATATATATATATATTTATATATATATATATATATATAAATAAATATATATATTTATATATATATATATATATATATATATATATATATATATATATATATATATCCCATGCTATTTAGTATTCAGTACCAAAATTTTTGTTGACATTTTTTTACACAGCTTTAAAAGAGATAAATTGTTTCTTTTTTTCTTTCAACATATTTGCTTCCAACAAGACTGCAAGCAACCACTAATTAAAGTTTAAAGTTACTGGAAGAGCAAAGATGAAGTTTGTAGAGCAAGATAACGATTGACGGACGACTTAAAAGATTGCAAATTATATGAATCAGGAAAGCAAGATGAAGGAAGAGAATTCTAGAGAACTAATGCTTGAGGAAAAAAACTAGAGGAATGAGAGTTTTTAAAACACTTAGGAACAGTCACAGAAAAAGGATGAGACTTAATTTAATAATGAGTAACACGAGAATGAATTTTAGTAGATGGCACAAGAAACGCTAGCTCTTCAGAACAGCGCACATTATAGTATTTGTAGAAAAGACAAGCAACATTACGATGATGTGATAATGGTTGGAGAGCAAGAGCAAGTCCAACTATATTTACAATGTGTTTTTGCACCTTATCTAAAAGAGAAAGGGCATCATTAGAAGATCTGCCCAAGATATGGCAACAGTATTCCATACAAGGCCGGATTCGAGATTTATAAAGATAGAGAATAGAATCCGGAGTAAGAAAGTGTCGAGCTTGATAAAGAGATGCAACCTTAGCAGATGCTAATTTTGCAATGGATTTGATATATGGTTTCCAAGAAAGATCAGAAGTAAGAGTTAATCCTAGAAGATTAAGGGTAGATGACTCATCCAGTACATTATCGTTTATAAATATAGGAAGGTCTAAGTTATTGCGATAATGATTGGCTGAAAAAAATTGAGTTTTATCTGAATTAAAGTTCACCAGCCACTGTGAGCCCCATGCTGTAGTAGAAGTGAGATCCTTTTCAAGCTCAAATGCCCCCTCCAAGCAATCAGAGATTGTTGGCTTCTTATCATGATAAGAATAAATGGTAGTATCATCAGCGAACAATGCCACCTTAGATGTGAGAATATCTAAAAGATTGTTAATGTAAAATAAAAAAGTATAGGGCCAAGGATTGAACCTTGAGGAACCCATGAAGTTACAGAATAAGAAGAAGAGTGCTGTCCATCAAGGACAACTTTTATACTATAATTGGAAAGGAAGGATTCAATAATCTTAAAGATGTTACCAGATACACCATAAGAAGAAAGCTTATGGAGAAGTCCAGCATGCCAAACTTTATCAAAAGCTTTAGAAATGTCAAAAGCAATTGCCTTAACCTCTCCACATTTATCTAATGCATGATAAAACCTATCAGTTATTACTGTTAGCAAATCAGCGGTAGAATGAGAAATTTAAAATCCATATTGATGAAAAGTAAGAAAAGTAAGTTATTAGATTCAAGATGAAAGGTTGAAAGTGTTTTTTAATTAAAGATTCAAAAACCTTGCTCACAATAGGAAGAAGACTAATGGGGCGGTAGTTAGATGAATCAGATCGCTCTCCAGAATTTTTGAAGATAGGGATAACAGATGCCGCTTTCCAGCAGGCTGGAAAACAAGACTCTGATAAGCACTTGTTGAATAGTTTTGAAAGTATAGACAATAGCTCCGGAGAACACTTCTGCAAAACTGTAACAGGTATGTTGTCCGAACCACAAGCTGTAGAGGAGTCTAAGCAGGAAATCACTTTAGATACAGAAGCTGGAGTGATACAAATGTCAAGCAAAGGATCAAGCTATTTGATGGCTATATCAGGTAGAACGCAACTAGTGGAATCAAGAGATGATATTGATGAAAAGTTCTTAGCAAACAATTCAGCTTTGTCTTAAGGTGATGTGACAAAGTCTGAACCATACAAGAGAGGTGGAATTACAGATTTGCCCTTATTATTGATACTATTAAAGATTCTCCAGAAGTCATGATAGCCTAGTTTTTGTGATGAAATATGAGATTTCATGACCTGAGAATAGCGAACTTTGGCGTTAGACAAAACTTTTTACAATGGTTTCTAGCAGAAATAAACAGACGTCTTTTTTCTGGAGAGTTGTTTTGCTGATAGATATGGAAGTAATGGTTTCGATCGGAAATTGCTGCAGCACAATGCTAGGAAAACCATGGAGAAGAGTGAGGCTTGACTTGGATTATGTAAGAAGCACATCACTCAGCAGGAAGACAAAATATTTTTACCTAAGGGCTATTATGAAGAAAATCACAGAAAGACTCCCAGTCAGCTTTAAGGTAGTTGTAAGAAGTATGATGATATAGGGATTCAGGTGATGAAGAAGAATGAGATAATAGTTTTAGAGAGATCAAACTGTGATCAGAAGCACCTAAGGGTGAATGTGGAGAAACTGAGCACTGACTAGGATCAGAAGCAAGACATAAGTCGAGTAGAGAAGGTAAATGATTCGGGTTGTTTGTAAAGCGAGTTGGAAAGTTGACTATTTGAGTTAGGGATTGAGAAAGGCAAAAGCTCTGGGCTTTAACACCTGCAGAGTCACTGACACTAGAGCCAAGCCATTTTAAGTGATGAACATTAAAGTCACCAACAACAACGATATTGGCTGAAGGGTAAAGAGAAAGGGCTTCGTCAATTTGATCAGAAATAACATCAAATAGAGTTCAGTCTTGAGATGAAGGAGAGCGATATAGAACAAAGAGAAAGGCGATAGAGTGAAGTGGTGCTAAACGAAAGCACATAAGAGAATAGTTGGTGGATTCAACCTAGTTTCCCAACAAATGGGTTCTTACTAATATAAATACCCAGGTCAAATTTCTAATTAGGTACAGCTTTTCGCTTTAAACAAAGATTCATACTATAACCCTTATTAATATTCATCTTTAAGATAGACAGCCATATATTGTTGGTTCCTGTATTTTTAACACGCTTCCACTACCATTTGAGGCTAGTTTGCTAAACATCTGTTTATTTTATTAATGCCAGACCATTTTAAAAAGTTTTTTAGGCTTAAGTTACCGTTTAATGTTAGATATTACTTTCAAACCACCAAAGTATAAATTAAGATTAAAAGATACTAATAAAAATAATTAAAAGATATTAACAAATAGTTTCGAAATACTATTTTGTTAGGTTTAATTTTTTTAAAAACTGATTGAAATGGAGTTAAAGCAAAGGTATAGTTTATGTTGCAAAGTATGGAAATGCTTCCATATCTGTTATGCAAATGTTGGCATATTTCTTATAAAAATATCAAAC
This sequence comes from Hydra vulgaris, assembly GCF_038396675.1. Classification (NCBI taxonomy): domain Eukaryota; kingdom Metazoa; phylum Cnidaria; class Hydrozoa; order Anthoathecata; family Hydridae; genus Hydra; species Hydra vulgaris. The sequence continues at coordinate 9,052,094 of NC_088933.1, forward strand.
TTGTTACTGTGGAAATATATGCCAATAATCTATCCCAACAATCCTTAATGCATCACTTTATTATAAACCTCTGACTAAAAGTCTATGCATTTAAACAAAATTATTTCAAACATTTTTTTTTAATATTGATCTAATATGCGTTTATTTATTTTTGTTGTTTTATTTTTAACTATATAATTATTTTATAAATATATTATTATTTAAAGATATGTAATAAAGCAACTAAGAGTAGCATCACATATCTATTTTTACAGATTTATCTTTGTTAATAATTTTGCTTTTGGTCCAGTTGTTAATCATCATTTAAAAAATATGTTTCAGTCAATGAAAGAAGGTGACTTATGCAATTTTTTATTTCAAAGTTTTTATTTCAAACTTAATTTTCACCTTTGTTTCATGAAGAGAGTTTTGTTCAATTAATTATATAAAATAATTTTTATTACAGGTGCGAAATTAGTTTCATCAAGGGAGTTTTGTTCAATGAATTTTAAGTTTAATAAGCGAAATTTATCCGGTAATAACTTTGATTAGTTTTTTTTTCTTCAACAATATTTTTTAAGTTAAGTCAAGATTATTTTATTGCTTTTTATTTTAAACTTTAAGAACTCGGTGCTATGATGCGTATAAGTGAAATTCGTCCTCAAAATAAAGCATCAGTATCGTGGACTGGAAACACTGTCTCATATTATTTACATGTTGTTGATCGAACAAGGGTGTGATTTTGATCTAAAAGTTTACTCTCAATTCTTTAAATTTTAAAATATTTTAAAATTTTGCATCAAATTATTTTTTTAAAATGCTATAAAAATTATTTTAAAATTTTAAAAATTTATTAAGATTTTATGATTTTATCAATATTAAAGTTTTTTTTTTTGATTTAGTTAGAAAAGTATTTTTCTATTCTTCAAAAAAAAAAGGTATGTATAATTTTTTATTTTATTTATATGTTGTGTATGTTTAATGTAGAGGAAGTTTTGTATGTGGTTTTTAAGTATCCAAATTTATTGTGTGGTTTTTAAGTATGCCCAAATTTATTGTGTGTGCCTAAGTGGATGTTTGACTACTTTTTTGACTGCTTAGTGTTTTTTTTACATGTATGTTTTAATGTCTAGTGCTTTGTTAGTAGGGTAATTCAAAAAAAAACATTTTTGAAAAATATCTGCAACTCTGTGATTTGGTCAACAGTTTGGTCACAGCTCTGTGTGTACTTAAATTAGTTTGTGCACTTGTACATTTGTGGATTAAAATTTTTTTTTAACAATTAGTAAAGAATTACCTGATAAATTTGTATAAAGCACTCTATACAAAGCACTCTGCCACTATACAAGGCACTTTGCCACTATACAGACCATTTTGCCACTGCAGTCACAACTGTATAATGTCAGCGATACTGCATTAATTGCTAAAATAAAAAATATCTAGTGGAGAATATTATTAGATTTATAATTTTAAGTTTATTATTTTAGATTGTAATTGTAATATTGGCTTAGCATAAGATTAGTTGTTTTTAAAAATTAAAAATTAGTATAAAAATTGCAGTTGCTTCTGATAGGAGCATTTGATAGGATGATTATTAAGGAAAGGAGATTGCAGTTGCTGTTGATAATATAGGAACATATGACTATTAAGGAAAGGAGAAAATTATGAAGTGTGCGAATAAATAATATTTTGTCAATATTGTACATTTTTGTGACTAAGGTTTGAGCTAGTGATGTTTATATTTGGGCATTTATATTTGTGGATTTATATTTTGTTGATGTTTTTGTTTTGTTTTTTTAATGTATTTTTATGGTGTAATTATTTTAGGTGCATCTTATGAGTTAATATGTTGTATGTTTTAATATTTGTTTATGAATTCATTTCGATATGGATATTTTCAGGAAGGTCTTGATATTGAAGAAGATGTCAGTTCTATATATTCGGAAAGCAACATTAGTAACGAAGCAAATAGTTGTGCAAACTCAGGAGCTTTTGTCAATGTTGAAACGCTTGAAGACAATTTAGATGACTTATACCTAGGGACTACAACTAGACATCAATGGCAGGTAGAAACTCTTCATAATTTATCATTACATTATATAATTTTATTGCAAGAATAGTTATTACTTAAAATTTTATCATAGTTGCTAACGGATACCATAAAACAAAGTAAAAAAGAAGCTGTAGGGTATCCAGATCAATTTAAGCCTGGTAAAGAGCCTTGTAAAGAGCAAAGTTCTGGAAAACAACATTCAGAAAATAAAAAGAATACTTTATTGCGTAGAAGTATTGCGAGAAAATCTTTTGAATCGGTATTGTTTTGATGTTTTATGTATATGATTTTAATTATATAAATTATTTCTTTCTAGAAAATTCTAAGCTTGATATCTTTAAATGTGAATGTTTTAAAGTTATTCATTTCAGGTCTTTCTCAGGAATTAATATTATAAGAAAGACAAAATTTGAATTTGAATTTTGATCAATCAAATTTTGAATTTAAATTTTGTTTAATTTTTTCAGAAAAAAAAATTAAAGAAATACAGTCCAGAGAACAAAAAGAACTTATCTAATTCATCTTCATCAAGTTCTTCTATGGAAAGTGATCTTGATGACCCAGATTTTGTAGGAGGTAATGACACAAAGTCCATTGAAAACTCGCTTGATGCAGAGATTGAAAGTAAATTAGAGCCAAGCAGTAAAAAGCAATTAGACATAAATTGTTCAAAGGTGAATTTATTGGTTATTTTAAGATACTTTTCATTGCAAAAATTTATACTATTATTAACTTAGTCTTAATTTTTTTTTGTAATTATTGCAAAATATATATTTATATTAAAAAATTAGAAACAAAAAAAGAAAATCTATTTAGTGCTAATATATATAAGTGTATATGTTACCTGGTAAATAAGAAAATATTTATTGTAGTGTAACATTTTTTTTTTGTTTTCGTAAGTTGTATTTTTACAAATGTTTTCTCTAAGAAAAGTCTACTTATTCATTAAATTTATTTATTCAATATAAATAAAATAAATAATATAATAATATGATATAAATAAATTTAAAATAATTAAAGTTCTGTTAAATCCCCAGATGAATTAGAAAAAATAGTTTTGGATTAAGTTTCTTCTTTGTTTGACAAAAAAGTGTTTTTGTATAGAGCATTACCATTAAGAGGTTTGATGTTAATTTCAATATAATCAAACAATTGAAATATTCTGTTGTTCCAATATAATCAAACAATTGAAACAACATAATTATTGAAATAGAATCAATTGTTTGTGCTAAAGTTATTTTTATATCAGTTTCATTTTGTTCATTTATTGCTATTTTGTTCATAACAACAAGAAATACATGAAATTTTTTTACTTCCTGTAAAGTTGCATAAAAAAAGAAAGAAAAAAGTTGAATTGGCATATAATTTTGTCAATTTGAACAGGTGAGATAATTCTGTATTCGTATATAGTAGAAAACTTATATTTCAAAATAAATATTCAAAGTAGAATAACATTATTTTGAGGTACATAACACAATGAATTACTTGAATTTTTCAAAGGTTTAGACCAATCAACTGTTTTTGATTGGTCTAAATCTCAAAATCATGACCCCCAAGGTGATCTAGCATGTGAAAACCATGTTTGACCACTGTTGCTGGGTTTTTATGAGTTTTGTCAAAAAAGTTATACTTATATTTCAATAAAGTAGAAAAACATTATTTTGAGGTACATAACACAGTCAATAACTCGAATTTTTCAAAGATTATTCTCATATTATGAGATTTATATAAATCAATTTTTGTTGATTTATATAAATCTCATAATATGAGAATAATCTCTAAATAATATATTATATAATATAAAAATAATTGGTAATGAAAACAACGATATTCTAATTCCTTTTTTTTTTCCATTTTGAATTATTTTTTATACTATTTTATAATAATTTTTTATATCTATTTTATCTTTATTTTCAGATTCTTATTTTAGACAAAGCTTTATTCTGGTTTGTAGTTGCTTCATATCTTTTGCTTGCCAGTTTCCCTTATACAGTTTGCCTTTCAAAATAATCTAAAAATCTTCAATTAGGCAACACTCTGGTACGACTGGCAGATGGTCAACTTTTTTGACAAAATTGATGGCCCGCAGTTGGTCACGGTTTTACCATAATAAGATGAGGCCAGATCCAGCCAAAATACATAATTATCATTGGAATGATAAGTGTTGATGAATGGCACTAATCTTCCTTTAATACAAACCATTTTTGTAGATGCCTTTGTTGATTAATGCTCAGGGGAGTCTGCCTCTGTCATTAGAACGGTAGGTGCTGTTTCCGTTAATCATCGAGTGCAACACCATGAAGTAAGAGTTGTTGTTAAGGATGACCCATTTTCCTTAAAAATTGCTATAAAGATAATAAATGCTGGTCTAGATTTCTGACTCTTTCTGACTCTCTTGTTGATCAGGTATACCCTGTTTTGTATAAGTTTTAATGTGCACTTGGCAAATCCAATTTTTGACTGGCGGGCTTCATTAAAACCCAGTTACAGTGGTCAAACATGGTTTTCACATGCTTGATCACCTCGGGGGTCATGATTTTGGCTACACAAACTCTTGTATCCAGAATCATTCTCACCACATTTGATTATATCATAAATAGTGCTTCTTGGAATTTGTTTAGAATTAAAGTGATCTTCTGAGAGCTTTTTATTTTGTTATTTATTATTTAAATAGAACTCGTAAATTCGTTTTCTTATCTCTTTTTGCTTGGAAATCATTTTTTTCTTAATTTTTTTTAAATTATCTAAAAATAAGAAGATAATGAAACTTATAAAGAATTAAATTGATAAAAAAAATTATACAGCTTTAAAATGGAAATACATGAAAAAAAAAGTTCAGTTTGCGGCATTTAGAATTCATATAAAGTTAGTCTGGGTTTTTGGTAACCATGTGTGTGTGTGTGTGTGTGTGTGTGTGTGTGTGTGTGTGTGTGTGTGTGTGTGTGTGTGTGTGTGTGTGTGTGTGTGTGTATATATATATATATATATATATATATTTGTGTGTGTGTGTGTGTGTCTGTATAATATCCTATTTTTATATCATTATTCTATAGGGTAGTTTTAGTTAATAATAAAGTATTATTATTATTATAATACATTATAATAATATTTTTTTCAATTAAAAAAATAAGCAAAGAGAATAGTCTTTTGTTATTTATATATATATATATATATATATATATATATATATATATATATATATATATATATATATATACATATTATAATTATTTTTTTTCATTTAATTAGGAAATAAACAACAATGTCACTTCGCAAAACGAGCTAAGTAAAGACCTGGAGAATGATGTTGATGATTTTTTAAGTAAAATTATTTTAGTATTCTCATTCATTTTAACTAATTTACTTTAATGATTTTTCATAAAATTTTTTTTAAAAAGTTTTCAATAAATTTTTTCATCATTTCATCAAAAATTATTTCATCATTTCAATCATTTCAGAATATCAATCAAAACTTTGTGTTTAGAACAACAATATATTTTTTAAATTAATAACAAATATATTTTTATATTTATAAAGTTAAATTTTTTAACTTTTAAAAAGAATTTATTTATATTAGGATTTTAAGGATTTTTACATTTTAAAACTGTTTAAATGCCGTGGGAAAAAAAGTTCTTATTCATAATGAGATTTTTTTTAATTAATAGAGTGTTCATTAAAATTGAATGATTGAATAATCATTTACGCAACCAAAATATATTTTAATTATTCATAACATTAAATAATATATAAATAATTGGTAATTAAAGTAACAATATTCTAATTCCTTTTTTTTTCCCATTTTGAATTGTTTTTTATATTATTATTTTTTTTATTATTTTTAAAAAAGATTGTTTTTAATTATTTTCAATAATATGGTCCATACAGATTTACCTTTATTATTATTTTTTTTTTCCGATTATTTTTTACTCCACTACACCATGACAAAAAATGGTGGTAAGCTGAACTAATTCTCAAATTTTTTTCTGCATACAAGATAAGGATAAGATCCTGCTTGTCACTTTTTTTTTAAAATAGTTTGAGATTCAACTTAAGCTGTGATTGAGTAATTATTTTTCTAAGTTGGATTTAATAATCTGTCGATACTTTTTACTTCTTCCATCACATTTTATTTTTATTGTAACCTAGGTTTCGCTAGGAAGATTACCATTTGTTTTATAAGTTTCTTTTTATAAGTTTTTTCTTCTGCTAGCTAAGTGCATTCACACTAGTGGCTAAGAACCTTCTCTACTTAAACTTTTTTCATTTCAAGCATCAACATTATTAACAAAAACATTTTTATTTTCCATAACTATATTTCTTTCTATTGCTGTTTATGTTTTCATGGTTATTATAAAACTTGTAATTATAATGGTATAATGGTTTATCAATAGTTTTTTATATATTTGATTAATGAAGATTATATATATATATTTTATGTATCATTAATATTCATTATGTTATTTACCCATTATATTATTATTTAGGTAAATTAAAGTATCGGCTATTAGATTTTATAAAGATAGTAAATACAAAAGAATATGCTGAAAAACTTAGTTCAATGATTGAGTTTGAAAAGGTAAATGTCAAAAAAAAATTTGTTATTGGTTATGGGTAAATATAGTAACATTTTAATCATTGTCTGGCAATGATTGGTAGATGTTGTTTTTTGCCAGACATTGTCCGGTGAAAAACAATATCTTCCAGTCATTTTCTCTGACCCATATTTTGTGTGCATTTATTTTTTAATCATTTTAGTTGTTCCAAAATTATTAGTAAATTCTGTATAGTATATAAACTTCATTTTTTGAACTTTTTATTATTTATACAAAACAGAAAATTAAGAAAACACCCAGTTATGTTAATAAAATATGTCATTTTTTTGAGCTAATTTATTTTTTAAAAGACGCTAAAACTATAAAAAAAATTTTAATTAAACAGCCTGGTTTTTATTATTTATATTAAAGTGTTACAGTTAATTATTAATTTAAAATTATATTTCAGTATTTATTTAATTTTTTGTTCAATGGTTTTTATAGATTTTAAGCAAATATTTTAGCTTTTAAAACCCCTTTAAAATTTATTTTATAAACTTTTTAACATAATAGTTATTTTGATGGGTATAAAAACTTTTATTACAGTTTTAAATTTGTTATGTAACCTTTTTTTTTTTTTTATTGTAATCCTAGAAAAAGTTTGAAAAGATTTATAAAAAATACATATTTAAATAAATGAAATTACATATAATATTATTTGATAATTTAAATAAAATCGGTTTATTATAAAAAATCATTAGAAGTAATTTGTTACTTTGTTTAACAAAGTAATAAGTAAACATAATAATTTAATTTATTTATATATTTATAATTTATAATAATTTACAAAGCATTTCACATAGCATAAAAAATTATTTAGAAATTAAAAAAAAGATGTAATATAAAATATTTTCTTTTGAAATTTTAGTTTTTTAAGTTTAGTTTTTTTTCTTGAAAATTTTCTTTATTTTAAATAAGTTACTTTTTAAATTTCTTTTTAATTTTCAACATTTTTAAAATGCCTAAAGTTGTTAACACTTAAAACATGTTGACTGCGGCTGAGTTATTAAAACAAAGTATTTTATGGGTGCTCAGGAATAGCGTGCGATCATACTTCCTTCCTTAAAGTAAACTTTTTTGTTAGGTTTTGTTGGGTATGTCCACTAAACCAAACTATTTATCGTACAAATTTTCCAGAACTAAAAAGTTTGTTATTTCAAGCTCGATAATATCATACTTTTTATATATTATAATATTAAATTATAATTTTTTATGAACTCTAAACATTTATATTAAATATTCTCATTTTAGTTTCAAATCAGAATTAGTCCCTAAGTTAAAAACTTTTTGGCTAAAGATATGGAGGCCAAAATTTTTTTTTTTTTTTTTTTTTTTTTTTTGTTTGAGCTTTGCAGTATTATGAATATTAATTATAAGATTTTATGATTTATTCATAATCATAAGATAAAGATTTTATGACCTGTTTGTAGACATAAATTTCACTAGTTGAATAAGCCGTCAAAGTCAATTGGATGTTACATCATGTTTCATTTATTAATGACTTTAAACATTTGAATTGAAAGAGTTTTCTATTAATGGCTTTTAACATATGAATCAAGAGTGGTTTTTTAAGATGCAAAAATAGAATTTATTTATTTAATTACGAAGCTATGCACAAGTCATTATCAGTTTATATTAATGTCGAAAAAGTTATAAAATCTCTCTCTTTTATATATTTATTCACTATATATTTTTTCTTTTATATATTTATTCACTATATATTTTTTCTTTTATATATTTATTCACTATATATTTTTTCTTTTATATATTTATTCACTATATATATTTTCTTTTGTTTACTACATAGAAGCGTAAAAAGAGTAAAAGTTTCTTTGTAAAGAAAAAAACTTCATTTACTAATCAAAAAATAATTAAAAAAAAAAATTCTATTTATTAAATAATTAATAAACATTATTATTTAACAGGCGTGTATTTTGTTGGAAAAATATTTGTATAGATAAAAGAAATAAAATATTAAGTTATATAAAATACTCTTTGATAATTTAAATTATATGTGTTATTTAGAAGTAATTTGTTATTATTTAAAAGGATTTCACGTAAAATATAAAATCATTTACTTTCAAGTTATTTTGAAATATAGAATGTATTTATCATAAAAAATTTAAAAAAAAAAAAAAATTATTTTAAAATATTATAATTAGATTATATATAATATTCTTTGATAATTTAAATAAACATTTTGATAAAACAACAAATCTTGATCTAATTAATTTTTTAATTTATTTCAAAGAGTTAAAATAAAATCATTTGAAAAAGTCAAAGTTTCGAAGTTATTCATTCTAAACTACAAATATACATGTATATAAAATATTTTCCTCTAAGACTTTATGTTTTATTTTAGTTAAGTTTAATTTTTTTTATTATTTTAGAATTTTAGTTTGTTAAGTTTGTTTGATTTTTATTTTCTCTTAGTTAATTGTTATTTTTTTTATGTTAAGTTTAGCTTAATTTTTTTCTGCAAAATTTTAAAACATTTAATATTTCATAACAACAGCTGTGGTCAAGTTGTCTTCAAAAAATATTTTATGTGTGAAAAGACAAGGTGCAAACTGCACACGCTTCCTGTAACAGCCCGACATATATGTATATATACATATATATGTATACACACCCACTAGTGATGTGTCAGGTACCTGTTTTACTGGGTACCCAGAATCGGCCATTTTATTGCAGTACCTGGCACCAGGTATCTTAAAAGAAATTTTTGATAAAATTCAACCTTAAGTGCTGTAACTTAAAATTGGTACTTTAAAATGTGTTGAGATATTGTTATTAGAATTGCTTTTAGCTTAAACATCAGCCAACAAAAATCTTGATAAACATCAGCCAATAAAAATCTTGATATAAGTCTAAGAGTATTATTGATAATCACAAAAGGCCCTATTTATTCAACATAGATGTGTCTTATTTAAAATATTTTTAAAAATGTATTTTTGAAAAACAAACAGAATATAATGCAAAATTGATTTGTATGGTTATTTTAATAGCTTCTTTTTATTGTGTGAGAGAATTCACTAAAAAATTTTTCGAAGTTGATAGAGTTAATTTTAAAGCTCTTGATATTTTTTGGGTTAACAACATCAGACAGCAAGTTATTCCAAATACAGTAAACTCCCAGTTGTTCAAACTAACACTCGTTCAAATTTCCCACTTGTTTGAAGCAGTTTTCATTCCCAGTAAATTTTTTTTATCAAACTTGTGCAAATATCCATCAGTTATTTGAACCTGCAGTTATTCAAAATTTTGTTTGTTTGAAGTGATTTTTTGCTCCCCTTGACAAACACCCTGTGTATTTTGAGACATAACTTTATTGAACATTATCAAAATATATGCATATATATACATGAAAATAAAAATATTCTCAAAATAATAAAAAAATCTGGCTTAGTGCCGTAAAAATTTCAACTTGGTGTCTACACAAATGTAGGCAGTATTGACAAATAGGGTTGCCATATCTGGCTTTTATGGAGGAGAACACAGTGTTAAACCTCCAAAAATAATTTTTTTTATGGTGTTCTCCTTCATAAATGCCAGACATCTAGCAATCCTATATATAAATAGTTTATAAACACATGTGAACAAAGTGTACCAATTGGTGGACACGTTATTAGGGAGAAAGCTTTAGATTTTGCAAAAGAACTTAACATAATGGAATTGGTGACTTGGCATAAACTGATTCCGGTACATCTATAACACCTACATGTGTAGATTTGTGCACTTAGCTATGCATGAAATATCATTGATGGTGTCATATTGATGAAATAGTTCTCTGTAAGGGCTTCTGTATATACATTGATAGAGAATTTGGTTCTGGGCTGCTACAATATGAATATTAAGGACATTTATTAAAACAACAATTTTTCTGTTTGGTATTAAGTCTGCATTTTAAAGTTTGAAGTGCATGAAAATATATTAGGGCAGTGCACATGTGAGTGCACAGGGATAAATACATACACATAAATTCACACACATAAATTCACACATAACAATTTGTTTTTGTATTTTACTAACAGGCAAAAAATAAATTATTACTTCGAGAAGTTGATGAAACAGAGGCAATCATTCAAAATCTCATTAATGATGGACTAAAAAAATTCTCACAGCGTCTTTCAGAACTTGACATTGCTGTAAAGACACCATTAGAGTTGCTCTCAAGATCTTCAAATCTAGCTGTGAAGCATCGTGCTCTTGAGAATAAAGTTCTTAATATGGAAGTTGAAGTCTCTCTTTTAGAACAAAAATATGAAGACATGGTAAATAATATTGGAAATATTTTTTAGTATTTTTCAATATCTTTATAATATTTATAATAATATATAAGTTTATTGCCTAAACTGTTAAAATTTCATGTATAATGCAAATTAATTATTTAATTTTAATGATATATATTCGAATATAATGTAAAATGGTATTATAAAAAATACATTTAAATATTTTGTTTTAATATTTTGATTTAAATATTTTGATTTAAATATTTTGATTTAAATATTTTCAATTTTAATAGATTTTAATAAAATTTTAGTGCAATGATAAAGTTGGAATGAAACCATGTGGAGAAATGTTGTGTGATGATCTTTCTACTATTTCAGTAAAAAAAAATTTGATGTTTTTATCTACTACAGATTTTTTAGGTCAACATAGCCTGATAGTTTTTGTGCGCTTTAATTTTAGAATGTGCGCCCATTTATTCTAAATAAGATAATTAAAATAAAAACAGGAAAACAAATGTTTTATTTCTAAAAAATAATTCAAGCACAATAGTGTTTTCGCTTTTTTCACAAGTTCACAAGTTATTTGATGAACTAAAAAGATTTTCAATTTAAAAAGAAAGTATTTTTTTAGCAAGCGCTTTTGCATTCACTAAAGTTTTTGCAGGCATGTGGGAGAGCGTGAAAAAGCTTGACAGCAAAGCGTTGGCCAAATGTAGAAGACTGATATATATATATATATATATATATATATATATATATATATATATATATATATATATATATATATTATGTATTTGTTTTTTTTTTAGAATGGTGGACCAGAAAAGAAGGATGTTGGTACAAAAGTTTGCTATGCTATTATGAATGCACTAAATCAACGTCACCTGCTGATAAGCAAAAATGAACATATAAATGAAGAGATAGCAATACTTGAAAAAGTATGTACATCTGCTATTCCGTCTGTTGAGCAAGCAGTATCTGATATCAAGGTAACTCTACCTTCAGCAGAAATATTTTTACAAGCTGAAAAGCCTGCAGACAAGCTTGATCTTATTCCCAAACCACGTCCTGTTGCCTTTGTTCCACCTCGTATGCTAAGTTGTGATAAGGCAACAATTTTACCAGTACTTACAGAGCAACAATTAGTTTTGCCCCCCATTATCTCAATTAGTCCGTTTAGTTTTTTGAACTCTACTTTAAGAAACAGCTTTGCTTCTGAAATAAATTCTCAAAATAAAAACTATATACAATCAGAAACACAAGGTTATAAACGTTCAAGAGGTCGACCCAGAAAAAATGTTCAGTCTTCTGAAAAGCCAATCACTAAAAAAGTTAAACCTGTTGAAAAAAGTTTGTATCATTCACATTTGTCTAATGATCTTTCTGTCATGAGCCAGTATGAATTACATGAACCTAGGGTTTCTTCAGAAGAACAAAACGGAGAAGGAAGTAATTGTACTTCAGTAGTTTTTTCAAGTAAACCAAAAGGCTCAATTAAACTCCCTAAAAAGTTGTTAAAAAGAAGTGCAGAAGTTGAAAAAGAAAAATTTCAAAAAGCTCAGAATATAGATGAGTTGAATACAATGAAAATGGAAATCTTAAATGTTTCAGAAAATTATGTTTTAAAAAAAGATATTGAATTAAACAAGTGCAATGCAGCTACAAATTTGATTTATTCTTCCTCACAAATAATGCTCGATGAGAAACAAAATCGATGTCAAGAAAAACTGTACCCTTCAACAATAATGCAGAACAGCTATGATAAATTGTTATTTGATAGCATTGCTTCTAAAAGTATTAATAATAGTTCTGTAGATGACTATGGAAATTATTTACCAAAAATTGCAAATAATCTTGAACAAAGACTAAGTGCTTCACTTGACCAAATTAGACAGAGTGTTTTTATCTCAAATTCTTTAATTCATCATCCACAACAATATGTAGATAGGTTAAGCCCTACACTACAAGATCACTCAACCAGAGCTTGTACCCATCCTCAAGAAAGTTCTAACATAAATAAAATAGCTCCAGAAGGCTGGAGTGGGTTAACTTCTAAAACTCCAAGTGAATTATCTGTTTCTCTGTCCAGTTCATCTATGAGTAATGAGCAATTCATTAAACCTAAAGATATAATTTGCACTAACTCAGATGTCATAAACAATCCTCTTTATCTCAAACAAGATTATCAACCTCGAAAAGTAATTAACAAGCCATTAAATTTTAAAGACGATTCAATCTATAAAACTTCTGGAGTTACATTACAAGAAAGTTACATTCATAGTAAGTATGACCAATCCAATGCTCGATCTGCTCTAGTTGATGATCATTTTTATGCTAGTCTCAGTCACTTAGTTTCTAGTCGAATTTCTGCAAATGAAACAACCAAAACTATCCCTAATATAGTAAATTTCACAGATCAATCTAAAATGACATCTAAACTACAAACTACCCAGAATGCTTTGACTCAGTCTAGCTCAATATATTTTCCATTTACTTCTAACAATCACACAACATTTTGTCAAAAGTCAATAAATGGTGACATGCGACTTATAAACTCAGTTAATTTTCCTAATTCTTTATCTTTTAATCCTTTACTAAAATCAATGCAAGAAGAATCTCATCCAACAATGACATCTCAAGTTGCAGGATCAAAACTATTTGTAAACAGTGTTGAAAAAAAAGAGGAACCGTTAAAAAAGAAAAGGAGAGTAAATCAATCTAAGAAAAAGCTACTCACTTATTCTAGTGATACTAATGTGGCACCTATCACAACTTCACATAATACAAGTCCTAAAGTATCAAAATTTCATAACCCTCAATATCGATTAGTTTATCAACCAAGTGTTGTCACAGATTCTCAGAATTCTTCATTCTCAACACTTAACACTTTTTGCTTAAATAGTCCAATCAGTGTTCAATCTGATGTTAAACAAAATATGGTAGCTCCAATACCAAATAACTTCATTCATTCCCAAGTTATTAGTTGGAATATGAATTCGGCAGCTCTTGCAAGAGTTTCACTACCAACTGTTTGTAACACACAGGTTACCCCTGCACTAGATAACATATTAAGAAACCCTTCTATATCAAATAGTACATTACAGCCAATGGTATATACTACGCAACCGCATTTGATTTTATTAAAACCTTCTCATATAAATGAAAAAAACAGTGATACTTCTTTGCAAACTTCTTTCTTGAGTATAAATCAATCAGCATCATCACCAACATATCCACCATTAGAAAAATTAGATGATTTTAAAACTTAGATGATTTAAAAAAAATCTTTTTTAAAAGTAGGAATCCTTTTATAATTTTTTTTTAAAAATAACACCTTTAATAAAATATGTAAAATTTGGAGAGTTTTAATATATGATAATGATAAGAAAAAATATGAAAAATGACCCATCGATGTTTCTCATAAATTAAAAATTCATTTATTTTCAAATTTCCTTAAATGTTAAATATTTGTGTGTGTGTGTACATACAAACATACATACATATATACATACATACATACATACATACATACATACATACATACATACATACATACATACATACATACATACACACATACACACATACATATATAAGTGTATATAATTCATACATATATACACATATATTATATATACACATAAATTCATACATATATACACATCTATACACATATTATCACGCATACACGTATATAAGTGTATATACATACATATATAAGTGTATATACACAATACATATACACATACTTATACACACACATATATATAAGTGTATGTATGTATATATATATATATATACACACACACACACACACACACACACACACACACACACACACACACAAATATATAACATATATATGTGTGTGTACATATAAATCATTACTTTAAAACTATTTTATTAAGCAAATTAAATGGGAACCTAATAAGCTATTTTCGTTTTATTATTTTTGTTTATTTGTTTTATTTTATTCTTTTTTATTATGTTTTGTTCTTTTTGTTTCAAGTCCTTATTTTATTTTGTTTTTGATTTCTTGCAAATATAAAAAAATTGTTTTTAGATATATTGCTTATTTATTATAATATGTTTCTGTTGTATTTAACTTTTCTTTTTTGTTTTATTTATCTGTTCATTACTTTTTCTATATTTTTAAAATGACGTAAAATATGGTTTTAGATTTTAAACCGTTAAATGCTTGTAAATATGTTTTCAAAGAAATTTATATAATTTTGTTAAAAGTTGTGTAAATTGTATTCATTATGAAGATTTAGCAATATTTTTGCATTTTTACGTGTTGTGTTTTTAATTCAATCTATTAGTAACTAAATATTAAAATGGTTTACTTTTGTCATATAAAAAAAGAATTTATTTTGCGCTAGAATTGGTTTTACTATTTAGTTTCAATGTTTTGGTTTAACATTAGAGATCATTTTTATTTCAGCAATTCCTGATTTTAATATGATATTTAATGTGTTTATTTCTCTGCTTATTGTGTTTGCTAAAGTTTCATCTTCTGAGAGAACCTTTAAAATTGATTATGAAAACAAT
>NC_088933.1:9072500-9087500 GCF_038396675.1 Hydra vulgaris
TCCCTAACTCAAATAGTCAACTTTCCAACTCGCTTTCCAGACAACCCGAATCATTTCCTTCTCTACTCGACTTATGTATTGTTTCTGATCCTAGTCAGTGCTCAGTCTCTCCACATTCACCTTTAGGTGCTTTTGATCACGGTTTGATCTCTCTAAAACTATTATCTCACTCTTCATCATCAGAATCCCCCTATCATCGTACCTCTTACAACTACCTTATAGCTAACTGGGAATCTTTCCGTGATTTTCTTCGTTTCTTTCATCTTTCGTCCCTTTCCGTGATTTTTTCCATTGATCTTTCATCTTCCTGCTGACAAATTTGCTTCTTACATAACATCTTGGATTCAGGCTGGCATGGAATCTTTTATGCCCTCTCGATGATTCCAAGCCAAGCCTCGCTCTTCTCCATGGTTTTCCTCACATTGTGCTGCTGCAATTTCCAATCGAAACCATTACTTCCATATTTATCAGCAAAACAGTTCTCCAGAAAAAAGATGTCTGTTTACTATTGCTAGAAACCATTGTAAAAAGGTTTTGTCTAACGCCAATGCCCACTATTCTCAAGCCATGAAATCTTGTATTTCATCTCAAAAGTTAGGCTCTCGCAACTTGTGGAGAATCTTTAACAGTATCAATAAAGGCAAACCTGCTATTCTACCTCTCTTGTATGGTTCAGACTTTGTCACCTCACCTAAAGGCAAAGCTGAGTTGTTTGCTAAGAACGTTTCATCAATATTATATCTTGATTCCACTGCTTAGACTCTTCTACAGCTTGTGGTCCAGACAATGTACTTCTTTTTTTTTATTTTGTTTTGTTTGTAATTCACCTCTCCAAGGCCAATAAGACCACTACAGATGAGGAGGCTACTTGTGGTTATAACCCTTCCCAACTCTATAACTCCAAAACGTGAACCTTGACGGACAAGGCCGCTGCACGGAGAAACAAGTACCTGTTATAGTCTTGCAGAAGTATTCTCTGAAGTGTAAATATTCTCGTCTATACATTCAAAACTATTTAACAAGTGCTTATCAGAATCTTGTGTTCCAGCATGCTGAAAAGCGGCATATGTTATCCCTATATTCAAAAATTCTGGAGAGCAATCTGATTCGTCTAACTACTGTCCCATTAGTCTTCTTCCTATCATAAGCAATGTTTTTGAATTTTTAATTAACAAACACTTAATCTCTCATCTTGAATCTAATAACTTACTTTCTGATCATCAATATGGGTTTCGATATTCTTATTCTACCGCTGATTTGCTAACAGTAATAACCGATAAGTTTTATTGTGCATTAGATAGAGGTGGAGAGGTTAAGGCTTTCACTCTTAGATTTCAAAACCTTTTGATAAAGTCTGGCATGCTGGTCTTCCCCATAAGCTTTTTTATGGTGTATCAGGTAATCTCTTTAAGATGATTGAATCCTTTCTTTCCAATCGTAGTATTAAAGTTGCCCTCGATGGACAGCACTATTGTTCATATCCTGTAACTTCAGGGGTTCCTGAAGGTTGAATCCTTGGCCCAATATTCTTTTTAATTTACATCAACGATCTATTGAATATTCTCACATTAAAGATGGCATTGTTTGCTGATGATACTACCATTTATTTTTGTCTTGATAAGAAGTCAACACTCTCTGATTGCTTGGAGGGGGCATTTGAGCTTGAAAAGGATCTCACTTCTGCTACAGCATGGGGCTCACAGTGGCTGGTAAACTTTAATTCAGATAAAACTCAATTATTTTTTTAGCCAATCGCAATAATTTAGATCTTCCTTTATAATTGATGAGTCATCTACCTTTCATCTTCTAGGCATAACTCTTACTTCTGATCTTTCTTGGAAACCGAATATCGAATCCATTGCAAAAATAGCAAGAGGTAGCGTCTCTTGTGCCATCTACTCTCTCGAGTTACTCGTCATTCAATTAAGTCTCATCCTTTTTCTGTGACTGTTCCTAAGTGCGCTAAAAACTTTTATTCATCTAGTTTTTTTTCTCATCAGTCCTTTGGAATTCGCTTCCTTTATCTTGCCTTCCTGATTCATATAATCTACAGTTTTTTAAGTCTTCTGTCAATCAGTTGTGCTCTACAAACTTCATTTTTTCTCTTTCAGTAACTTTTAACTCTAATAGTGGTTGCTTGCAACCTTGTAGGAAGTGAAGATTTTGAAAAAAAAAATTAAAATTAATATCTTATTAAAAATTAATAAAATTATAGCGCTTGCTTATGAGAAGATCAACAATTTTTAATAGAATGCTTTTATTTTATTTTGAATTTTATTCCAAATATTTTAATTCCATTTTTATGTCCACTCATTTTATTACAAATGTAGTTTTTAAGTTTTTTTAACAGCGGTTTAATGAAGTTATCCAAATACGGAAGGTTTATTAATATACAAAAGTTTACTTAACATCCGTTTAATTAATGAAGTTATCATTATTTAAAGTAGAAATTATTTTTCAAAGAAGATGATTATATTTGAGATTCAAATGATTTATGATGATGATGAGTTTATGTATAAGTACCTTCATGGCTTAGGTTACTTCATAAAAAACCCCAGAAGTTTTGGTATCTAATACAAGTACCCAAAATAAAAATATTATGATAGACCTGATAAAGTATTTAAACTCAGCAAATATAATAACAACAGCAGACTTGAGTAGTGATAGTTGTGTTCAGTTGAGCCAGGCTTTTTAAAACCATGAGTGTGATAATAATGCCAAAACAATTAGTGAACAGTTAAATGAAGTTATGTAAAAATGATTGGCAGCAATACGAACACAACCTATAAGGTTAGAAAGTACAAGTATTTAAAATTCAAAAAGAAATGCTGTTATTTGAAAGTAGTAGCTCAAGATGTGATCACCTTTAAAAAGCATATGATTATATACTAGCTAAATGGCCAACAAGCTCCAAACGAGCTTTCTCCTCTGCTGGGTTTTTATGTTTAAAAAACGAATATGATTAAGTGATGAAATGATTGATGCTTAAAATTTTTAGGATAATACTTTCAAATATAAATACAACTCATGTATACATGTTTATATTATTATTAATTATTATTTTTATTTATACTGTGTTATCATTTTAAGGTATTGTTTTATAATTTAAATTGCTTGAGTTCATTGATGAAGTATTTTAATTTTATTATCATTAATCATTTTTAAGTGTTTGATGAGTACTTAAAACTATAATTATAGGGTTTAATGTATGTAAATAAAGGTAATATCTTAATATTAGGTATGCAACTTGTATATATAAAGTACACCTATGCACCAGTTTGGTTTGGCTTAATAGCCAATACTGATGCATCGGCCAATGCCGATTATTCAACCGATGCCATCGGCTAATTAATCGACCAATGATTAAGCCGATTAATTTAATTAATTAATTGGTTGCTAGCTACCAATAGCATAGGCTAGTAGGTCGAATCACTTCTGATGAATAGGTACATGTTAAATTTGTAATTTAAATTCTTAATATTATTATAATACCCTTAAATAAATATATTAAACCTATTATTAGCCACAATCGGCATTAGCCGATGGCACATCACTACTTGAAACATTAGTTCTTCTTATGCTTCACTTTCTACAATTGTATTTTTTTTTTATTCTTTTCAATCCCGAAAGATTTTTGCCATCTTAATCACCCACCATGACCCTTGGTGCCCATATATCAGTGAATTTTTTTTGTTCTTTAATGGTATTAACTTGGGTCTCAAAAAAACCAAAACTTTATCGAGATTTTAGAAATAATAATGGTTTTAAATAAGAATTGCTAAAATTTTATATACAAAAAAACTTCAAATTTTAACTTATAGTTGATTAGGTTATTTTTATATGACATTTTGGAGCAATATATTTATTTTCAAAAAGGTTTTAATAGAAACTTATAAATTTTGAAATCACTATAAAATTAAGGTTTTTTTGAGAACCAGGTTGATATGCTTTTTATGAAACTAAAATTCACTGATATATAAGTGTTAAAGGTCATGGTGGGTGAACTTTTTCAAAAAGTAAAATAACCAATGACTTTTTAGTTACTTTCAAACCTTATAAATTTCTTTTTATTAAATTACAATATTTCTAAGGGTTATATATACCCTTGTTATTTCGTCAAAAACTTATCTATGATGTTAACTTTTAAAAATTACTTTCAAACCAAAGTTCATCTATTTTTAATACAGGAAACTGGAGATACCAAAAAGTCAGCACCCTAATATATATATAATATATATATATATACATATATATATATATATATATATATATATATATATATATATATATATATATATATATATATATATATATATATATATATATATATACATATATATATATATACATACATATATATATATACATATATATATATATATATATATATATATATATATATATATATATATATATATATATATATATATATATATACATATATATAATACACACACACACACACACATGCATGCATTCAATTTTAGGTATATTCCTTGGAACTTCCATGAACCAACTGAAGGTAACTTCCAATTTGGTGGTCAGCAAAATGTCTTTAAGTTCCTTAAACTGGCCCAAAAATATGATCTTTTAGTTATTCTGCGACCTGGTCCTTATATTTGTGCTGAATGGGAGTTTGGAGGTTTTCCTTACTGGCTGTTAAAAAAAAGTAGGAAATAAAACCATGCAACTAAGGACTTCAGATAATTTATATCTTCAGAAAGTTGAAAATTATATGTCAGTATTGTTATCAGGCCTTCGACCTTATTTGTATGAGAATGGTGGCCCAATAATCACAGTTCAGGTAATTCAGCATGAAAAATTTAAATTAGTTCAATAAAATTTTATTGATAACTGATTAAATTACATTTTTTCATGTTACACAATTTCATAATTAGGAAATTCACAGTTTTTTTTTTTTTTTTTTTTTAACATCCACTTCCGACAAGGCTACATATCTTTTTTTCTCAAATTTCTTTTAATTTACTTATGATAATAATAAGAAAATAATATTAAAGATTTTTTTCTGCTATGCGTTTTATCATTGATATCCATTGATACCCTATTGATACTCTTGTGTTATTTTTTTATTAATTTTAGTTATGCAATTTGTAAGATTTATAAAAAGGTTTTAATTAAATTGCAAAATGTTACTGATTTATTTTGATAATCATCAGGTTGAAAATGAGTATGGTAGCTACGGTTGTGACCATGAATACATGTATAAACTGGAATCCATCTTTAGGAAATATCTAGGTGAAAATGTTATTTTGTTTACAACTGATGGTGCAGGGGACAGTTACCTAAAGTGTGGTACAATTAAGTCACTTTTTGCCACTGTTGATTTTGGACCAACAGCAGAACCAAAACAATATTTTGATATCCAACGCAAGTATCAGCCTCTTGGTCCTTTGGTAAGTTCATGGAAAAAAATTTTTTTTAATTTAGAACTTCACTTGTTGTCTTTATTTATCGATTCTTACAAAAATTTAACTGATTAGTTAGAATGTACTAATATTTATGAAGTTTCTCCTTTAGTAATTTTTATAGCTGTAAAAGGGAATTGAACAGCCTTTGAATTCTCTGTGTAGGTGTTAAAACAGTTTCCAAAGAGCTAAACAGATTGTGCAAAATCAATTTAGAACAACTAACAACTTCTTTTAATAAAGATTTTAGTTTTTTAATTGAGAGCTATCAAGTTCTTTTAGATTTTTTCTTTTTAATAAGTTGGCTTGGTGTTTAAAAATTTTGGCTTTAACTTACAACATACTTGTCAAGAATTTATATTTTCACCTACAATGTCAGAAAAGTTTTGTAATCATTTGTCTGTAAATCATAGAGGAAAGTATTATAAGTTAAAAGTAATTTGACATCTCAAATAGTTAAGTATAATTTTATGCAAATTAATCAATGTTTTAAATTTTAAAAAGTAATTTCAAGTGTATGTTAAGTAGCCGATATTAAAGAGTTAAAGTTAATTGTTGGTATAAACTATGCTTGCCATTTTTGTAGATAATAATACTTGTTTAGATAAATTCAGAATTTTACACAGGATGGTTAGATCACTGGGGAGGACAACATGCACACACTAGTTTGGAGGTTGTTACTGATACATTAGATAAAATGCTTGCACTTAATGCTTCTGTAAATATGTACATGTTTGAAGGTGGTTTTCTATATTTAAATATAGTTTTTTTTTTCTTATCAAGTTTTAAATTTACATTTCTGTCAAATAATATTTTTAGTTTTTAATTTTATTTCTATTTTGCGCTTTGTTTATTGTAGGTGGTACAAACTTTGGTTTTATGAATGGAGCAAACCAAGATAGCAATAGTCTTCAACCACAGCCCACAAGTTATGACTATGATGCTCCTTTATCTGAGGCTGGAGACCCAACTGAAAAGTATTTTGCTATTCAACATGTTGTATCAAAATATTTGCCTGTTCCTCCTGGTCCACAGCCTAAGCCCACAGAGAAAACAGCATATGGTAAATTATATGCCTATAAGGTATTTTGGTTTGTTTTTTATTTCTTTTTTTTTAATTATTTGTTTTTTTTAAACAACTTTTAACAAATATATTTATTATCAAAAAATAAAAATAAAATAAACAAAATAAAAATTTATTCTTTGTATTTAAGTATATTGTATATATATATATATATATATATTTTTTTGAATTTTTTTATGACACTTTATTTAATGAAGTATAAACCTTATGCTATAAAATATAAGCACTACAAAATATAAACAAAAATGATATATAAATTACAATTATATAATTTGAGAAGATAAAATAATAAAAACTACATGTTTGTAATATCAAGTTTCATGCATATAGCAACAAACTGCATGTTTGCAATATCAAGTTTCATGCATATAGCAACAGGTAAAAAATACTTATTATATAATATGAATGTTTTTTGTGAAAAAATGTTCATCAAGTTTCTTACTTAATAATCAGAAGATAGTTCATGATAAATTACACAGGTCAACAAAAAAAAAAAAATTTTTCTGGTGCCGAGCAAACAATTTGTTTTTTGTATATCATTTCTCATTTTGATTTCAAATATGTAACTCTTTTTTTACCATCAGGTCAAGTTGTAAAGATATTTAGGTTCAAATCTTAAGTATTTAGGGTAAAGTCCCTAATATTGTCGAAAAAAAAGTTATTCAAAATCTTAAATCTTTATTAAATCAAAATCTTTATTTTAAAATCTCTATGAAAATACGCTTCTTTCGAGACCCAGGTTGACATACTTTTGAATAACTTTTTTTTCGACAATATTATTTCGACAATATACTTTACCCTAAATACTTAAGATTTGAACCTAAATATCTTTACAACTTGACCTGATGGTAAAAAAAGAGTTGCATATTTGAAATCAAAATGAGAAATGCTATACAAAAAACAAATTGTTTGCTCGGCACCAGAAAAAGAAAATTTTTTGGTTGACCTGTGTTATTAAATACAATTTTTTTTTTTTTTTCAAGTTATTGATATTTTATATTTTAATGATGAATTATTTTTTGTCAAAACTATGTTATTTTTTCCTGTTGATTGCTATATATATGTAGCCTAAATTTGTAAACATAATGCAGGGTTTTTTATTTTATCTTTATCTTATGTTGAATATATCCACACATAAATATGTTTGCATATATTTTTATATATATAATATATGAAAAGAAAAATTTAAAATTGATAAAAGAAACGGTTGCTTATTCCAAATCCTTTGTTGATGTAGCAGCACTTCCTTGCATGTTAATGTCACTTCATATTCAGTCTGTAGATATATATACTGAAGACATTGCAGCTCCCTATTTCAGTATGACGTCAACAGTGTATATCTAATCCTCCATTCATGTGTGTGTGTGTGTGTATATATATATATATATATATATATATATATATATATATATATATATATATATATATATATATATATATATATATATATATATATATATACATATAAATGCCAGATTTTTTTTTGAAATTTTTGTACAATTTCACTTAATTTGAGAAACAACTAATATTAAGGACCTATTAAATGTGTGTATATTTTTTTTAGCTCCAAACTTTTTTTCTTTAGGTAGTTTCAATATTTGATGCACTTGATAAGATGAGTAGAGAAAGAAGGTATGAAAGTTCTTTATCATTTGAAGATTTAAACGTTGCATATGGTTATGTTCTCTACAATGCTTTGGTTTTGTGTCATCAAAATGAAAATTTGCTGCAATTGACGAAATTTCACGACCGCTCTTATATCATTGTTGACAAAGTTTGTCAATTGATAATATGAATGTGTGATAATAATCATGATGATCATGATAATGATCATGACGATCTTTATAATGATGATCATGACGATCTTTATAAAGATGATCATGATCATGAAGATCATGATGGTGACAAAAATAAATTCGCAATACATAATGAAATATTTTATCTGTAGGTTTTACAAGGAGTTTTGGATAGAAACTCAAATAATAGTATTTTGTTGAACTGTTCAGTCGACCAAATTGAGTTAAGTATTATGGTAAGTATTCTTTATGCAATTAAATCAGTTTTTTTTTTTTTCAAACAAACTTAAGTTCACTAACTAATTCATTATAGTTAACTTTTTTTTTACTATCAAGTTGCCATATTCTTAGTTGCCAAAACCTAAATATTCTTAGTTAGTAAAATAATTTTCGTTTATTCTTTAATGTTTTTTCAAATTTTCCCTTAGGCATTCACTGCTTTTGTGTGATCTCAAACAGGAAGTTCAGAATTTTAAAAAAGCCTAAATTTTCTAAAATCATGAAAACACAAGAAAATATGTTTAACTCAGAAAAACGGAAAATTTTTTTTTTTTTTTTTTTTTTTTTGTAAAAAAAAAAAATCGGACAAGTTCTTTGTGTTATTTTCAGTAAAATTGTTTCTAGGTATTTTTTGTCTTATTTATCCCTACTGTGCTAATTGATTTTGTTGTATTATCTATTTTAATTATGTAATTTTGCCGAATATAAATATTTCACAAAACATTTTTAATGGAATAAATATCTTTAACTAGTTCAATTATTTTTATCATTTTTTTACATATAACTGCAGTTACATTTAAGAAAAACATTTTTTACATATAACTGCAGTTACATTTAAGAAAAACATTTGAATCTGATATTATTCTATAACATTTCCACATAAGCAAACATATTTAAAATACAATAACTTTATATAATATTTCAAACTAATTCTTCTTTGGATTTCCTAATTGAATCTTTACTTTTTAGGTAGAAAATCAGGGGCGAGTGAACTATGGTCCATTTATGACAGATACAAATAAGGTAAAGCAAATCTGTTGGAGCATTTAATTTGAAATCGTTTAATGCCATAGAATATTTTTTTGACATTTATGTTGAATTTTTTTTTTAAGGGAATTTTAGGTGACGTTTTATGGAACGGTGAGCCCATTGATATAAAAGTTAAACATGTGTTAGATAACGATGTTTTTAAAAACGTTCAGAATGTTGCTGTCATAAGTTCTCAAGTTGCTAGTCCAGCATTTTATTTCTTCAATTTAAGTATTTTGGTAGAACCTACAGATACCTTTTTAAAACTGGACATTTGGAGAAAGGTTTGAATAATGATTTTTTAATCATTTAATATAGTATAATATTTTTCAAATTAAGTTCATGTTTAATTTTTAAATTAAACATGAGTGTATATATATATATATATATATGTATATATATATATATATATATATATATATATATATATATAGGGAGTTTCCGTGGTGAACACTTTTAATGTTGGGCGTTACTGGTGGATTGGTCCGCAAAGAACTTTGTATATTCCACGTCACGTCCTTCAGAAAGACAATATTATTGTTTTATTTGAAACGGAAACTATTTTCCCAATAACTGATGCATATATTGAGTTTGTCAGTTCTCCTATAATTGGATAGCTTGACCCATGTTTATAATATTCTGTTTGTTTATTTTTCTAATATTTCCTTTTTTTTTATTGTTGAAATTATATTTTTTTTGGGACAGGGGATGGGGGTAAGGTGTTTTTTTTACATTGCTAATATTAACAAAATAATTTGTTTATTTGTGAAATTTTTTTTTTTTTTACCAGATTTATGTCAAATATAAATATTTTAAGTCGATTTATACAGATTTGTATATATTTTATAATATATTAAGAATTAAATAATTTAAATCATTAATTTGTGAATTATATATATATATATATATATATATATATATATATATATATATATATATATATATATATATATATATATTATATATATATATATATATATATATATATATATATATATATATATATATATATATATTAAAATAATTGTCAATAATTGAAAGTTTGTATTTTTTATGATTTTATGTAATAAATATCGAAACTAATATTTCTTTCGGCTGACCAATAATAAGATTATGTTATTAATAATAATTAGGTTAAAATGATATGGTTATTATGGTTTTTTAATTAAAATTTCATATTGCAATACGATTGAATAACATATTGCAAGTAGTTAACTCCATCCATTTATTTAACCATAAAAATATGAAAATTACAATAATATTTATAAACTCACATAAATAAGGTTAGGTGTCACTCATATAGTTAAAAACTAGTCAATGGAGTGACACCTGAAAAAAACAAAAAAAAAACTAATAAAACACAGAAAGAATTATAAATAAGAAAAAAATAAAAATAAACATTTTTTTAAGAAAAAAAAAGAAAAAAGAAAGGAAAATAAAGCACTAATAAATAAAGATGATATTGATAATTGCAATAATAATATAATAAAAATAACAATATTAATAATAATGCGAATAAAAAAACAAATAGTAACTATATCATGATAACTTTACTAAAAATTATAACTAATTGTAAAAACAATTATAGTAAAGTTTATAACTACGACAGAAATTAATAAATAAACATAACAATTGCAAAAATTAGGGCAATAACCATAAAACTATTACTACAATTGAATCACTATCATTATATTAACTATTATTGTATTGCAAGTGATTTAATGTGTGTAGTGTTTCGATTTTTATTTCTTTTTAAAAAATAATTTCTTACAAAAAAACCAAAACTAAGCGCGAAGCATGCCAAATTGCAATGCAAAAAAGCGTACCAAAGTGCACTGCAAAAATCCACTCTATTTAAATAGGAGGCAGATGAGGTTTTACAGAAAACAAAAACGGACGAAATTAAAGTTGTTATACCAATAAAAAATTTCGGTTATACATTTCGCAAAATTATTTTTTATTAAAAATTCTGTAAAATGTTTCGTACATCAGTGCGGCATTATTATGAACCAATATTAATACCTTTATTATTTTATTAATTATTAATAACTTGTATATTAGCGAAATTATTATTTATTTATTTTTTTTAAAAAAAAGGTAGTTCAGTTTGGGTAAATTAAAAATATTTTATTTAATATTTCTTTTGATTAGCAAAACAAGGCTGTTTTAGTTCAAATAATAATAAATCTTTAAGTTACTGTTGCATTTCTTTCAAAAATGAAGTCAAATGAAGAAGATGAAATTCTAACGGACAAATTAGCAGAGCTAGAAGATAGGAGTCGTCGTAATAATTTAAGATTTGAGGGAATTGATGAAATTAAAGGTGAGACATGGGAAAAGAGCGAGGAATTAATTATTAATAATAAAAATTGTGAAAGAAAAACTTGATATTAAGCAGGAAGTGTATATCGAAAGAAAACGGGAAAGGAAATACAAGGAGAAGAAGTATTGTGGTGAAATTTCTAAACTTTAAGGACCGCGAACTAATTCTGGAAAAATACAAAAAAATTAAACTCTGGAACGAAAATGTCTACATTAACGAAGATTTCAGCGAAAGAACTATAAATATTTGTAAGCAACTCTTCACCGAAGCCAAAGAAATTCGTGGTAAATATGCTAAAGTGGTTTACAATAAAAAGTCCTAAAAGGATGTACTACTTATCTTTTTTTTTTCCAAAAGTAATTGGCTACTAAAATTGTGAAAATTATTAAAAATAACTTTGAAAAATTTTTTCAAAGTAACTATTTAAACTTAGACGATAAATCCGACCCAGATATGAATTATTTCAATGAAATAAATACGCCTGAGTTTGAATGCTCTTATTTTTATTCAAATAAATTAAGAAATTATTTTAATATAGAACAAAATAATGATTATTTTAATGTCATCCACGTAAATATTCGGAGTCTCAAAAAAAATTTGGAAAGCTTTTTAAATTTATCATGCGAAACAGAAAACTTTGTTATCATAATTTGTTTAACGAAAACGCGGTGTTCAAAGAATTTTTTGATTCTAATCTCCATCTCCCAGGTTTTAATTCTTTTTTTTTTAGAGCGTAAAGTTAATAAGCGTGGAGGAAGTTTTACATAAAATAAAATATTCTTTATAAAAGCGTGTATACAATAACAATAATTGGAAATCTTTTAAGGAACATATTTCGAATCAAAACTGGAGTAATATAAACTTCAATGATGATATAAACCCAATCTACGATTCTTCTTTTATAACATTTAAATCCATCAAACTTCCCTATTCATATAAAAAATTGGAATAAAAAAGCTCTAACTATACAATTTTTTATTCAATAATAAAACAGATAATGAAAAAATAAAAAACAAAGATGGAAATAAATTTGCCTCGATTTTCCATACTTTTTGATGCGATTTAGAGTTAAAAAATGAAAATTTCATGACACGATTACTTAAAAAGTTCACGACAGCTGTTACCAAAAATATGCATACTGGTTCTAAACTACCATGTCTTTCATTTGTGCCTTGCTTTATCAAAATAAATGCTCTCATGTAATATAACTACATTTTTTGTAAATATTGCAATAAAAATCGACATAGTCGCACAATATATTGCATAAAACTATTATTTGCCATTATTATTATAAATCCAAGGGACAAATGAAATTCTTAACTATAATGAACAAATAGCGAAAATTTCAAGTCAAAAGTCAGTGTTCAACTAAAGTTTTAAACTTTTGAAAAATTACAAAAACTATTAATCGAGATATTCAAGTCTTGAAATTATATTTTTAAATTTGAACAGTTAAAAAATAAGTTAACATATTAAAAAACCCCAGCTTTGTGTCCCAGTTGTTCCTTTTGGCTTTCACGATCAAGATCTTTTTTTATTGTTCGTAGAATTTTCTTTCGTTCTTTAACAGGTGGAAGAGACTTGTGTTCCATGCGTGTTATTCGAAGTATATCTTGTTTTTGAGTTTTAGACGCTGTTACTGTTGCGCTAATCAAATTGTCATAAACGTAAATTGTTTGGATTGGCTGATTGTATAAAACTGTTAATGTCCTCCTTGGGAATTTGTATAAATAGCGTGTCTATCGAAGCCTCGCTCTCTTGGTGTAACCTATTAAACAACAACGGACTGGAGCAACTCTTCTACTACTAGCTGTGATCTAAGATCTCTTCTTTGTGTTTATCGCATATTTGTATAATAATACTATTATATTAATAAATTGAACTCGTTTTACAATACGACTCTTACGTAAAACAACAGTTACAAAACCATTACATACGTGATAAAACCTCTCTGACACCATTACCTCCATCATTAAAATGTAGTACAGCAGAGTACACTGCCATTTCAAAAACTTCTCTGATAACAAAAACTGATTTCAGACACTTTTGTCACACTATTGAATTAAGGCACTCATTTGTATTTTGAGTTTCTCCATGAAGACATTTTGATAGCAAGACGTCTGCAGACAAATCAAAAAATATTGGTTTAATTATATCATGAATCCATTTTGGTAATGATATGTTATTTTTGTAGAGAAAAGTTTCTTTTATTTTATCATATTGCCATTTACACCATGTATTTCCAGATCGTGGGCAAAATGAAAGTCTAAAGTTTTGATCCAAAAAATTTGTTGAATGTAAAAGAAAAGTAAAAACTGCTTTCTTCATTGCATAGATGTTGCTTAAATTTTTTCTTATTGCAAGACCATAATAATTTTGCATACAATTTATAGCAGACTCAGTCAATTTATTTTTAAAATAAATAAGTGTCTTTGTACTTGTATGACTCAGAATCAATTACTTCTTTATAAAAACTTAAATTGCCATCACCAAGATATTTATCATAAATAATATTATAATTTTAAATGGAACGACTAAAAATATTTTTAGCACCAGCACTTTCCATAGAACGAGAAGAGTTCGTGTGATTATGGGAAGAGTTCGTATGATATAATGATATATACGAGAAGAGTTCATATGATATATGAACAATTATGGGATAATTTCCCAGCTTTATATTTTGAAGAACCTTAATAGTTCTCCCATATTTTACATCCACGACAAAACTTTGAAAGTACTTCTTCATCAACACATTTGTCTTCAATAATAACAGACAACATAACCGTTTAAAGAAATATAACCTCTTTTTTGCCAAGCACCGTCAATCTTGATGCATTTTTTTGTTGGTTCCTTTTCAAAGTCTACATTTTTACAAACTGCATTTTTCATAAATACAATAGCTATTCATAAATTTTATATTTTATATTTTCATAAATACAATTTTTATATTCTTTAATTATTCTCTTTAGTAAACAATTAAATGAATTATTTGTCATATTAAACACATTCATACATTCGGCAAACGTCTTCATTCCACTAAAGCCTTTTCCTATCTCACGAAAAGCAACATTAGCACGCAGGTTTTCTTCAAAAACACTTTTTTCTTTAGATTATCTTTAGAACATTTTAGTGATGTTTATGACTCATTCCAATTACAACAATTACAAATAACTTTAAACAAATGACAAAAATCCCTTTGAGATTTTAGGTTATCTGTTAGGGTCACTGCACTGTTACATTTAGGGCATTTTAAAAGTGATACAAGGTTTTTTAATATGGAAAAGTTTACAAGCCATAAATATTTTTCAGTTTTTAACTTTTGCTATAACATTTGAATGTTTT
>NC_088933.1:9412500-9497500 GCF_038396675.1 Hydra vulgaris
TTTTTTTTGTTAATAGCAAGTCAGGTAATAGCTTTCTTTATTAAATTATCATCATCGTTATCGTTTCGGCATTCTCGTTTACACAGTTTAGGATATTTTTATTATGTTTTTTTTTTACCAGTTTACACTATTTTCATATCCATATTATACCTATTATGTTCTTTTTTTTTTCTTTTTAATACATCTTCAATTCCAAAAAGACTAAAAGAAAGACTACAAGCAACCACTTTTAGAGTTGAAAGATACTGGAAGAGCCAAGAGGAAGGTTTAAAAGCACGATAATGATTAACAGACGACTTTAATAATTGCAAATTATACAAATTAGGAAAACAAGATGTATGGAGCGAACTCAAAAAAGACCTGATGTTTGAGGAAAAAAACTCGATGATTAGGAATTTTTGTAGCACTTAGGAACAGTAAAAAGAATAAATGATGAGTAAAACGAGAATCAATTTTTGTTGATGGTACAAGAGGCGCTAGCTCTTTGGAACAGCAACAATTGTAGTATTTATAGAAAAGAGAAAGAGAAGCCAAATATTGTCACATCGTCTCTTTGACGATGTGACAATATTTGGAGGTTAGCTACAAGAGCAGGTTTAACTATGTTTACAAATGAGGTATTCCATGAGAAAGTGGGACAGGCATGCCCACCATCACAGATTATCTACATACTTTCTAAAAATCTATTTCATATATAAACCTTACAAAACTTAAGCACTGATATTAAATGGGTTTTAGAGATATCATTACTATTTCAGCTATTTTTAACTGTTTGTTTCGTTTAACGGTTACTTTGATTTGGCATATATTTTATAGTTTACTGGTTACTGTTCAACTATACATGGGATCATGCTCCAAAATCCATTTGATATCAGAGTTGAAATTTTGCACGAAAGTCTATGCAATAAAAGTGACCATTTTTAAAGTTTTATTTTCTTGTGGAATACCTCAATTGCGATTTTGCACCTTTTCTAAAAAAGAAAGGGCATCATTGGATCTGCCCCAGATATATAGAGATCAAGAATAGAATCAGGATTAAGGTCGGAAGTAAGAGTTATTCCAAAATCTTTAAACTTTTTTAACTTAGGAGATTTAAATGTTTAAATTTTGTTTTAAAAAAATGCAAATCCTAATAAATATTCCTAATTTTTTAACACTACTACTAATTTTTAATTATACTAATTTTTTAACACAAAAATGGTGTGGCCACCCTGATATAAGTAGATCTACAATATTGTGATAACGATTAGCTGAAAATTGAGTTTTATCCGAGTTAAATTTTACCAGCCATTGAGAGCCCAGTTTGTGAATTGAGACCTGTGAAGTGAGATCTTTTTAAAGCTCAAATGCCCTTTAAACAATCAGAGAGTGTTTGCTTCTTATCAAGACAAAAATAAATGATAGTATTAGCAATGCCGTCTTAGATATCTTAAATGGTAGTATCATAAGTGAGAGTTTCATGGATATAAAATTTGTTATAATAATAATATTTTAATTTTTAATGTATAGGCTAAAGATCATTACTATCAAAGTAACAAAATTGTTCTCCAGGATAGCAAAAACTTTGATTGCCCAGTCATGATTCATATATAAGAAATAGTTGAATTTCCAGAGTTTAAGGTATCTTAATGCTTTATCTCACCCATGTTTTAGTTAAGTTTAAAATACATTTTTATCGCCAACATTTACCACACTTAATGTTGTATATGTATTGAATGTGACATGCAGGTATCTATTTAACGTAAAAAAAAATCCAATAATTTTTTCTATTATTATCATAGCTTACACGAGATACATCATGGTTAAGAAAAGAAATATCAAAAAAACTTCATATAGCCATGCCTACCTCAGGAAATTTAATTATGCGTAGAAAGTACATTTTATTATTGCCAGATATTTCTGCTCATAAAAACCAGAGGAGTAGTAAGTAACGTTAAAGGTTTTTGTAAACAATTTTTATTTGATAAATGCAAGGAGAAAACTTTGTAGATCTTAATGAATGGAGAATCATCTGCTAAGAACCTATGATAAAGTTTCGACGAAAAGGTGTCAACGTTTTTGAAGAGAATGATCAACTGCTTAATGACTAATTGTTATTTGTATATCAAGATATGTGGCAAGAGAGACTGCTATTGCGATATGGAACTGAGTTACTTTTTCTTGACGCAATATATTGCACTACTAGGTATGCTCTTCCTCTATTTTTTCTTGTTGTTAAAGCAAACACGGATTACCAAGTTGTTGCCATTTTTGTATGTGAAAATGAAACACCTAAAGCTATTACTGAGGCATTGATGTGCATTAAACAGTGGAATCCTACATTCAAGCCTAAACTTGCTCTAACTGATTATTCAAACGATGAAATAAACTCATTAGAATATTTGTTTCCAGGTAAGACTTCATACAATGCTCTCATTTAGAAAAACTAAAGTGGGCAAAAAATTGCCGTTCTTAAACTGATTTATCTCAGTATCAGGTCACCAAAAAAATTTTTTAGCAAAGGTTTCACCATAAAAAATAGATAAAAAATAGATAAAAAATAGAAGCGAGTTCGGCAAAAAATCACCGATCTCAAACACTTTAAGGTCGGCAGTTAGGTCGGCATTGCTAAACGATGGTCCTAATTCCCAGGGCCGTTTCATACAATATGGTTTTTAGGATTTACCTTCTGCTTCTTAAATTTTGAGCATTATAAATTTATGTTTAAGATAAAAACTTGCTCTATTTAGGATGTAGTGTACTAATTTGTGATTTTCATCGAGAGCAAACTTGGGAAAGATGGCTCTCTAAAACCAATAATGGTTGTTGCACTGTGAAAGATGCAGTTAAGTTACAACTTCGCCATGTTTGTCAGTTAAGTTACAACTTCGCCATTTAATTTTGCAAATGCAAAAACAGAAGAGATATGCTGTGAATGCTTTGACAAAGATAGTAGATTGGAAAAATCACCCAAAACTAAGAGAATATTTAAATAATACTTGGTTATGCAAACAAAAGGTTAGTTTAAATGTTATTAAAATGTTAAAAAATTTTATTATATATATATATATATATATATATATATTTATATATATATATATATATATATATATATATATATATATATATATATATATATATTCTCAAGAAAACGAGAATATATATATATATTCTCGTTTTCCTGAACACAGTTTTCTTTTTTCCCTTTTTTGTCGAAAATGGCTTTCTTTAATTGAATATTGTTATTATCAACAACTTATTAGCTTTCGAATTGTAGACACTGAAATAAAGTTATTTTAAGCTGATATTTATTAAATAGAAGAATTTTTCTATTTAGCATAAATTATTCCATTACTTACATCATATTAATTTTAAAATAATTGTTTTTCTTTTTTTTTGTAAAAGCAATAAATTTGCATTTTATATAAAAAATGATGTGAGACTTTTCTAGTAACATACAATACTAATTTATGTAGAAAGCTTGTTTGATATAAAAACACTTTTTTGGAGTGAAAAAAACATGAGAGCAAACTTATTTTTTTTAACTCAAGTTACTATTCTTTAGTACTGATACTAATTTTTATTATTTTCGTTAATTTAGCTATGTGGATGAAAATAGGAAAGCACATTCATCTTATAAAAAATTAAGTAATAAAATCCCAGTTTATTTAATAAATCGACCAAGAACTTTAGTAAAACACTGCATGAAAATGATTGATAAACAACAAGGTATAACTTTGGATGGAATTAATGCTGTCAACGACAGATTCTACAATGCTGCAACATTTCAGTCAACAAGTAGAGAAGTTTACCAATGTTATCTTGGTGATGCCGAACACTTGCCAACCTGTTCCTGCCTCTCTTGGTTTGCTAGTATATATCCCTGCAAACATTTTTTTGCATTTTTTTGCATTTTTTTGTAAAGAAAATCTCTCATGGTCTGACATTGATTCCTCTTATGGCAATTCTCCGTATTTCGTATCAGATCCATTGTTGGATAAAAATAGTTATTTTACTTCATTTCATGTTCAAGAGTCAGCTGAACCCAGTATTGCATCTGTACCATATAAACATTGTCAGACAACTGCAAGTATTCATTGCATGAATATAAATTGTAGTTCTGTACAGAATGCAGAACATGATAAAATACAATCAAGTCATCACTCCCCGGCTGCTTATCGTGAACTCTTGGCTGAAATAATCAAATTGACGCATTTAGGTCAATCTCAAACAGCAACAGATAATTTATTTGATGTCCTCTATAAACCTAGAAGACATATGCCGAATCAATATTGTAAATTGTGGTTTATATTCTTTTGCTTGGGCACGTCAGATACTAGAAAAGAAGTGTTTACCATCATTTAGTCTGAAATTTGAACAAAGTGCAATGAGGATTCATTTACTTAAGTCTTTGCTAAACAACAAATTAGACGTTTTTCCAACTGCCATAACCCCTTCTATTTTAAGAAGGTGTGAAACAAAGACTTTTTATCTAACTTTACATTGCTCCTGTCGTATGTTTTAGACTTTGCAAGATGAACATATTTATAACAGGTGTAATATTAATTAATTTAAATAGATTGTAATTATTTATATTATTATTAGGTTAAAAATAACTAGTTATTGAAAAATAAATTTATTTAACATTTCATTTATTATTTTAGGCAAATGGCAGAATGCAGTACTTGTAAAAATTGGTTTCATCGCGGATGTGAAAATATTCCACTAAGCGCTTATGAAAGTGTTGATGTGATTTGGATCTGTAACAATTGCCAAATCCACACATCTCCAAAATGAGGTTTTATTTGCTTAAAATTTACATTGCTTTATGATTATTAGGCAGCAGGTCTTTCAATTAACCTTTACAAAGCTCCTATATATTAAACGTTTCTTGGGCTAACATGTAAAAAGAAATCTTGCATTGTTGATTCAATATTTTGAATAACCTAGGAATGAAAGTGAAATTCGGATTAGCCAAGATTGCCACAGCCAACCAAAATTTACTGCATAAAAAGTGCCTCGCAATTCAAAAAACTGTTTTTACAATTATATAAGGCAGGTACACAATTTTTGTATTTCAGTAACCATCAATCCTACACACGTATGGTAGTTATAAAATATCTAAAATTGTAAAGGTAATCTGTGATATTTCTGTCTTTCCATTAGAACTAATATTGAAATGATTGTTATAATACAAAAAAATTAGCATATGTTATTGTATGTGTATTTTCAACCCTCCATGTTAAATTAGCAACTGTCATTTGACTAAGTAGGGAAGGTCTTGTACACAGACAATGGTTTTTTTCTTAAAGTTTATAAAAATCATAAATAATTTTAAATTCTAATACATATGTGTATATGAATCTGTTTAATTTTTTTTTTAACTGAAATCATGTAAAGTAAGAATATGATACTCCGGCTCTTGTTTAATGATATCAGCAAACCAGTCTATTTTATTGAAAAAGCATATCGCTTGGTAATGATACCAGCAAGCCAATCCATTTTATTGAAATTGTCAATCGCTCGGTAATGATACCAGCAAATCAATGCTACTAGAAATGCATATAGCTTGGTAATGATACCAGCAAATCAATGCTACTAGAAATGCATATAGCTTGGTAATGATACCAGCAAATCAATGCTACTAGAAATGCATATAGCTTGGTAATGATACCAGCAAATCAATGCTACTAGAAATGCATATAGCTTGGTAATGATACCAGCAAATCAATGCTACTAGAAATGCATATAGCTTGGTAATGATACCAGCAAATCAATGCTACTAGAAATGCATATAGCTTGGTAATGATACCAGCAAATCAATGCTACTAGAAATGCATATAGCTTGGTAATGATACCAGCAAACCAGCGGATGTTATTGGAAATGCATATAGCTCAGTAATGATAAAAGCTATTCAGTCGACTTCATTATAAACAATATAGCTGGTAAATAACAATGAAAATGCAGTTTTTTGCGCTACTACATAGTAAGTTTTCATAAAATAATTTATATAATGGAAGTGGTATGCCATGAAAACGGTCTAGATTTTGATTTCAAGTTTTAAAGTTTTGAATGTCTATTATACCAGTAGACTGGAAACGAAGGTTTTTTAGCTTGTGATCTATATTTACACAATAATTCGCCCATTTTACGTTTAGATATGTTGACAATGTCCTTTATTTACACCTTAAGTCAAATTCTACAAGGGTAAAAGAACTTAAGTGTGAAACGCTATCGACTTAATGGTTAAATAATTTTCACCTAAATGTAATATTAACTTAATTGCAACAAATTATTCATGGTGATATCAAGTAACCGAACAATTTTTATCATGAAATTTACGGAAACTATGAATAAAAAAATATTATATGTTATTTATATTTATAAAGCAATTTTGAATAGTAATGTATTAGTATTTTGTACTATTTTTAAATTTTTTAAATTTTAATTATAAAAATTTTTAAGTTTCTGTAATCTTGCTCATTTTTAAAAATTGACATCTTTTATTCGTATAAGACCTTTAAAGCTTCGTTAACCTTCCAGCTGACATCGGCAACAATTACAGACATTTGGGCAGAAGATGAATTTATTGGCAAGGCCATAAACCTACTTTACAATTCAATAGAACCATTGCGAGGGTACGCACTCTTTTCGAACCTTTATTCCGATGTTGAGCGTCTTTCGCATCCGAAAACCCGTACATTAAAAAACACGCAAAATGGGGTATTTAGGCATCCCCACACCGGTGTGCGCATGTATCGACTGACTTTTCAGAAGAACATGCAGCGGAGTGTGCACAAAAGAAAAAAAGAATCAAGGTGGTAAAAAAAACGTCGACCTCAGACACACTTAGATTGGCGTTGTCTACCCAAATTCCAAGGGTTAATTTCGAAACCGTTTCGGGAATCGAAGTAATACCTTTACGTTCCTGTTTCAGTATATATATATATATATATATATATATATATATATATATATATATATATATATATATATATTATATATATATATATATATATATATATATATATATATTATTATTATTATATATATAATCTTTTTTCGTCAATATAAAATTATTATCTTTTTTACAAAACTGTTAAATGTAATTTACAATAAATTAATCACGCACGACCTTTAAAAGAAATTCTTTTATTAAACGGTTTAATAAAAATATAACTGAAACTCTGATGACGTTTGTTCTAATTTCAATTTACAAGGTTTTAATTTGATACCTTTAGCGTTGAAAACTAATACACCTGGAGAAGGATTGCTAATTTATATTTAAAAAAAATGTAATTTTTTATAAGGTATGACATGAGTATTTCAGAGAAGTTTTAAAAATTGAAACTGCTATTTCCCACTTTCTTATATAATCTTCTTCGTCAATAAAAAATTATTTTTTTTAAAAAAACTGTTAACGTAACAAATTGACTGGAGCAAGCAGAAGACGATGGTCTTATCATCTTGCCCCGTTAACTTCAATTATGTTTCACAATCAATATCAATTAAATATAAGATAAACACAAATTATAAGATTTTTAAATATATATAAATATAAGAACTCGTATAAGTAAAATAGCCAAGTAAATGTAT
Source organism: Hydra vulgaris (assembly GCF_038396675.1). Taxonomy (NCBI): domain Eukaryota; kingdom Metazoa; phylum Cnidaria; class Hydrozoa; order Anthoathecata; family Hydridae; genus Hydra; species Hydra vulgaris. The sequence continues at coordinate 9,420,077 of NC_088933.1, forward strand.
CTTCATAAATATAAATACAATTAAATGCATTTTTATAAATATAACCATAATCATTTCCAGCTATTGTGTAAATTATTTTTTACATAAACTGAGGATGCTATAGATGTTTTGTTCATAAATATTAAGAACTCTCAGTTCTTCCATTATTTGTTTAGCACTAACATATCCATTTGTGAATATGCAGCATGCTTGCTTTTGTTTTTTATAGACCAAGGCTAGTTTTGATTGGTAAGTACTTGCCCAGGCAACATTGCAGTAGCTAATGTAGCTATGAACAAATGCAAAGTATAAACTTTTAAGACATACTTCATTTAAAATATACTTAGTTTTATGCATAATCCCAATGCTTTTAGATATTTTATTTTCTAACAACTTGATATGCTCTTTCCAGCTAATATGTTCATATAGAATGACTCCTAGAAACTTCACAGAAAATGCTCTTTTTGATATTGTTTTGTCAACAAAAATATCCGGAAGTTTTAATGGTAATGTGTCTGACTTTGATGGTTTTGTGAAAAGAATGTATTTGCTTTTTTCAATGTTCAAATAAAGTTTGTTAGCTTTCAACCAATTGCTTAGCTCTTCAAACTCCTGATTTACTATGTTAAAAATAGTTTTAATATTTGAGTGGGTGTAGAAAGCTTGGGTGTCATCTGCAAAAAGAATAAAATTCAGTATACGAGAAGACAAAAATATGTCGTTAATATAGACAAGAAAAAGCAAAGGACCTAGAATAGGTCCCTGGGGAACGCCACCACTAGGTGGTCTATACACCACTAGGTGGTCTGTACGTTGCAGTTAAAAAAAACTTTCTGTACTTTTTTCTTATTATTAATCAGTTCTAAGGTTAACGACTCACATTCTTCACTACAATGGCTAAGATTTTCTGCTTTTTTAAATTGCAGTGTATTGTGGATAAAAAAACATATACCGCCACTCATACCTTTACCTCTGGTTTGATGAATTGATTTGTACCCTGTCAATTGAAGTTTCGAATTATTGGAATCTTCATCTTGACACCAAGTTTCTATAAGGCATTTTACCTTAAATTCACAGTTAATGTTATGTAACATAGACTTAAATGTTCAAATTTTTTTTTTCAGACTTGTAATGTTTAAAGTTAATGACGTAAATGATGGTTGCGTTGAGCCTATATAACAAGAAACTTCCTCAACATTACAGTAACAAGCCTCAATATTATTATCCTCAAAAAGATTTATATCAGAATCATTATTTTTATTCAAAAGTAGTGTATTTTTCTTATCAAAAATCTCAAAAGTTTTTGTTTTAGTTATTTTATCAGTCATTTTTGCTATTAAATTTGTATATCTCTTTTATGATAATAAAAATTAGTCTTTTTACTTAACTATATCTTTCTTTGTAGATACGTTTTTTAGTTTAATAATTTTATCGTACCTTAATCCGACATTTTCTCCCTTTCTTCTTCTTTGTTTTGCCTCAATAAACAATTTCTTTCTTATAATTGCTGTCTCTCGAGAATAATCTTCATTTATATAAATGTTTAGTCCCTTTAGGCGATAAGCTTCTTTTAGAATTTTAACTTTATCTTTATATCTAAGTAGTTTCATTATTATAGCTCTCGGTCGTCCTTCTTTTTTGTAACCTGTGCGGTGAGCTCTATCAATTTCAACTTCGTTGACTCTTAAAGTATTAGAGAATAGTTTTAAAACTTTATACTCGGTCTCATCCCGATTTCGTTTATACTTTCAGTAATACCTTCTATTCTAAGGTTGTTTCGTCTTGATCGATCTTCTAATATCCTATTTTTCTTGCTAATATTTTTTATAGGGCTTTCGTTCTCTAAGTTATTACATGCCGTTTTAGATTTTTGGTCGATTAAATGTTCGTGAAAGTTAAGACATCTTTATTTCATCACGTTCTTTTTCTAATTTGTTTATTTTGTTTATATTTTCCGCCGATTTGTTTTCAATTTGGCTTAATCGATCATTTATTATTTTTAAATTGGAGCTTAAAATCTCAACAAAGTTTTTTTCTTGTTGCTTGAGCATTATTTCAGTTTCTTTTTTGTATTCGCTGAACATTTCTGACAACATTTCTGACAACATTCATGTCTGATTTTGTCACTATCAACAAGGTGCAATTTTAATAATACAATATAAATATATTAGACACTTTCCGTTGAAGTACAATTCGATACTTTGCAATTATTACTACGATAAGAATGGATTCAAAAACTAAATAATTTCTCAACGTGGTTAATTATGTGGCCATTTTTAAGCTGGCATCTTACCGCGTTGTTTCGTTGTTTTCTAATAATATATATATATATATATATATATATATATATATATATATATATATATATATATATATATATATATATATATATATATATATATATAAATTATATATATATATATATATATATTTATATATATATATATAAATATATATATAAATAAATATATATATATATATATATATATTTATATATATATATATATATATATATAAATGTATATATATATATATATATATATATATATATATATATATATATATATATATATATATATATATATTATTAGAAAGTTGAATATTTTTTACACAATGTTTAGTCAATAAAGTCTTATAAGAAAGAGTCTGAAGAGTCTTTATTGACGAAACATTGTGTAAAAAAAAATTCAAATTAATAAGTGATTTCTAATAATTCATTATTGCTCTGTTCTTTTTAACACATTGAGCACTCCATTTTATAGAACACTTTTGTAATTGTTGTTATGAATCTTTATATACATATATATATATATATATATAAATTTATAAATATATATATATATATATATATATATATATATATATATATATATATATATATATATATATATATATATATATATATATATATATATATATATATATATATATATATATATATATATATATATATATATATATATATATACAGTATCGGACAAAACGAGAGCAACCAAATAATGCTAATTTAGTTTTTTTATATAAAAGTGCTGCATTTTTTCAATTTAAAGAAATAACTATGTCACTGTTTAGAGACAAAGTTCTTCAAGTTTTATTCATCACAAAGTTCATTATTTGTACACGAAAACTAATAAATTAATCAAAAGTATTAAAAAAAGTTGATTTCCTTCTGAACAAAACAAGTGCAACTCGACAAAATGTTGATCAAGCTGTATTTTGCTATCAATATTTCGTGGCGAATCCTTTGTTGTCGATCACAGCCTTGCATATTCGAGGCATAGATTCAATCAGGTGATCAATGAAACTTTGTGGAATCGCTGCCCAGGCCTTTTGGATTTGTTCAAACAGTTGATCCTTACTACGAACACCTTCACGATTAATTCTGCGGTTGACGATCTCCCAAAGGTTCTCGATAGGGTTGAGATCCGGAGACTGAGATGGCCAATCCATCACCGATAGGTGGTTGTCTTGAAACCACTGCTTGACTACTTTGACTACTTTTGCAGTGTGTTTCGGATCGTTGGCTTGCTGAAAAATCAATTTTATTGGCATACTCCATTCACTATGAGGTAACATAACACCTTTCAGGATATTTTTATACATGAAACGGTCCATTATTCCATCGTTTCAATGTATTGGACCTAGACCGTTAGCAGAAAAACACCCCCAGACCATTACATTGCCTCCACCATGCTTCACGGTTTTATGGCAGTAACGTAAATCGAGGCGTTTTGCGGCTGGTCGACGTACACGGCAAATGCCATCGATACCAATGATGTTGAACTTCGATTCATCACTGAACAGGACAGTTCGCCATTTCTGCACATTCTAGTCAATATGAGATGTAGCAAACAGGAGTCTTCTGGTTTTTTAGTGAAATCAGCGGTTTCTTTGCAGGGCGTTGAGAAAACAATCCGGCTTCAACAGCATGTCGTCTGATTGTTCGGTCCGATACAGGTAGCTCTAATTGCTTTTGTATCTCGACTGATGATATCCAGGGATCTTTCTTGACGGATCTGAAGATCATAGAAACATCTCTAGAAGTGGTGGAACGCGGTTTTCCACCTTTGTTATCTGCTGCCAACTTCCCCGTAGAACGATATTTGGAACATAGTCTTGATACGGTCCATTTTTTTACGCGATATTTTTCACAAATACTTTTTTGTGACATTCCACTTACGTAATCGCCAATAATTTTCTTTCTTCAGTTCCAATTCAAGACTGTCGGGAGCCATTTTTGTATTTGAAGTCATAAAAATAATAAAAATAAATAATCACGCTTCTCAAGGCTTACGGTGTTACATTTACCTTGTGATGATACAATAATGCTCTGTGGAACACAACTTCTTGGTTGGATGTGGACTGTATTGATGTAATAAAACACTTGTTGTATTTCACTTCTTGCATTGATGTTCTTTGATAAAACACTTTGACAAAACTCACTTCGATAAACTGTCTTCATAATACTGACTGATTGACTTCCATATACTGTTTGAATTACATGTCGATTTACATGTCTCTTGTATAGTAAAATGAACCTGTGTGAATCTTTTCTCGAAGATTCTAGATGCTTCTTTTCGATGCTTCTGGAAGCTTCTGGATGCGTCTGGATGCTTCTGAATGTTTCTGGATGCTGCTGGATGCTACTGGATGCTTCCAGAGGCTTCTTCTGGAAACTTCTGGAAGCTTCTGCACGCTTCTGGAAACTTCTGGATACTTCCTTTAATTATTAAAAACTTCCGTGACGTTGACACAGACCAGACTTAAGAAAATGAAACAAACCAAAAAAGTTGCACTTGTTTTGTTTACTGCAAAATGGCACTTGTCAATAAAATTCTGCTTGTGTGCTGTCACCTGTCAGCTGATTGCTCATGTCATGGCATGCTATGACTCCAGATTCCTGAACTTTTTGCTGTGGTAGTATAGTTCGTTTTGTTTTTAAGACATGTAAAATTAGGAACACTTTTTAGCATTGTTCGATGTTGGTTGCAAATGTTTTGTCCAATACTGTATATATATATTGATTATCAACTCTCACAATAAAAGCATTTTATATAAGGAGGCAAAAACTAATGAAATGAAATGCAACTACATTGACAAAACCAAATGTCCAATGAACAACCGTTGTCTTTCCAACAACATTGTTTATAAGGCCACCATCTATTCAAACAATCCGGAATATAAAGAAAAAGTGTATTTTGGATTTAGCGAAACACCTTTTAAAGTTCGGTATGCAAACCACTTAAAATCTTTTAATGCAGTTAGGTACAAAAGAAGTATGGAAATTAAAAGAAAAAAAACTTAACACCTTTTGTCAGATGGAAGATTGTTAAAAAATGCAAACCATACAACCCAACAGCAGGAGTTTGTAACCTTTGTTTGAACGAGAAGTTCCAAATATTGATGTATAAAGGAGAAAACCTATTAAGTACAAGGAGTAAAATAATATCGAAGTGCAGGCACAAAAATAAGTTTTTAAGATTTTATTTAGATAAAACTTATATTATGTAAATGTTACAATAATATTGTAAAATGGTTTCAAAAACAAATGATTGCCAATATGGTCCTATTTAAGAAACGGGGAGAAAATCAAACGGCGACGAACGCAATAAAAGTAACATAAATTTCAAAGGCATTAAAAATGAAACCAGTAAACAAAAAAAGAACAAAATATTATCTATGCAAAATCGATAAAAATAGGAGCGCTTTTTGGCTCATAACTGTGCAAGGTAAAATAAGATGTGGAATAAAAAATGAGTAACGTTAAATTATCCAAATTAAAAAAAAATCACTGCAAATTGAAATTAAAGTTCTTGTTTAAAACTTTTTATTTATTTTCCTTTTTAGTACCATTTACTAACATCATTACTTTTTACTAACATCATTACTTATTTATATAAAGCTTAACATCTTCTTTTCTTTTATATATTTGTTTTTATTTACACATTTATTGTTTAATTGACGTAACAAGAACCTTTATTTCTATTTGCACATGAACTTAAAATTGTTATAACCACCCCTACCCCGCCCTCTTCTACCGCGCCCTCTACCACTGCCCTCTACCACCTCTATGCCACCCTCTACCACCCCTGTCTCTACTGTCTACTACCCCTCCAAGTGAAAGTTAATTCATCAATGCCACCATTGCCAAACCACTTCCTATACCAGTTATAGGAAGTAGGTCCATGATGCGTGCCTTGTAGCGCTTGTAAGCGTCGAACAAGATATCTAAAGTTAAAAAAAGTCATTATGCAGCATGTAAAAAATGACAAACAAAGTATAATTCAAAATAATAGCTGAGAAAACTCGTCCTTTGATTGTTGTTGCTGAAGGCGAATTGTTATAATGTATTATAAAATTATGTAAAGAAAATTTTGCTAATTATCAACTAACATCTTCCCTTAAAAGTTGTTATTTTACAAAATGTCCATAAAAAGAAAGAGTAAAAATTAACAGCTTAACAAACTTAAAAATGAGACAATATAGTAAATTTGATTTTTTTTTTTTTTTATTGCTTTAGAGCCTAAAACTACATACTAGTTTTAAGCTATAAAGCAATAATCATGTAATGTGACACAAATTTTACAATTTTTAAGCTATAAATTTTATATACATATATATAAATCAAAATCAAAATTATTTTAATACTAAAGTATTATCATTCTGAAAAGTTAAATTAATCATTAAGGAAAAAATTGCTTCATTTGTATAAACAGTAAGTCAAAAATAAAGTCAGTATTCTCGTTCTAGCAAGGTACATAAAAACGTTCTACTCTGCCCTAACCTTAGAAAGCTTTGAATTTGCACGGGCCAGCTTTCAATTATCGCCATTAAACATAACTTAGATTAAATAATGTTTTTTAATTACCAGGTGTTTTTTTACAGCATGATTCCGTTCCACTTCACATAAATATATATAGAGTTAAAATGGTTACAAAATACTTAAGGTTACATAAAAGTGACTAGATACCTTTCGCTTGTTTCTTTCATTTTTTCCTTATTGAAGCACTTAAACGTTATATTCTGGGTTCAAAATGTAATATTTTAGGTTGTAATTTTATATTATTTGTTTAAAGACATATTTGATTAAAAGTCAAAATTACCTTCGATTAAATTTTTTTTTTTTTTCAGCTTGGTTTTTATTTCCAAGATTTAGTTTCATTTTTCAAAGCTTCGTGTTTTGAAATAAAAGGTTTTACTTAAAATCTTTTATTTCAAAACTGCCAAAATGGCGTCTATAAAAAAAAGACTATTTTTGGGATCAAAATAATATTTATGCAATTTTTTAATTCATTGCAAACAGTATAAAATATTCTATATAATTATTAATATTAAAGTTTGCCATATTGTTCAAAAAATGCTCAAGAAACTTGTACAATTTTTATCCAAATGTATCGAAATTTTACTCAAAAACATAAATTATTGTCTTCCTAGTCATTTTTTTTATCAAACAGCAACATATTCAAGTGAAAGAGGCTAGGATCATAAAATAATTCTCCATACTTATTTTAAGTATATGCGCTTTTCAAAAATACATTTTTCAAAGCTGCCATGGCTCAAAGCTGCGACCTTTCAAAAGTATAGGATAAAAAAAAAATAAAAATTTGTATAACCTTTCTCACTTTCCAAATGTGACACTCGTTGTACTAAACAGTTTCAAAGAAAATTGATACATTTATGAAAATATATATTGAATTTCAAAATAGTTTAAAACTTTATTTATGAAAAACTTTATTTATGAAAACTTGATTTATGAAAAACTTTACTATCGAAAATAAATTTACAGTTAAAAAAAAGAACTTAAATCAACATTAAACTTACGCAGTTGTTGTAGCCTTTTCTCTACACTTAAACATAAGTAACTTTTATTTTATAAATGATAAGTAATACAATAGATTTGAAAACATTTGTTATTGTTATAATGTATTATATACATTATAACAAGCAGCATTACGACAATGTGACATTGGTTTGAAGTTGACTGCTAGAGCAGGTCCAACTAAGTTTACAATGCATTTTTGCACCTTGTTTAAAGAAGAAATATTTTCATTATTGGAAGATCGACCCCTAGATACGGCAACAGTATTCCATACAAAGACGGATTAGAGATTTATAGAGATAAAGAATTGAATCAGTAGTAAGAAAGTGACGATAAAGAGATGCAACTTTAGCAGATGCTAATTTTGCAATGGATTTGATATACGGTTTCCAAGAAAGATCAGAAGTAAGAGTTAATCCTAAAAGACAAAGGGTAGATGACTCATCGAGTACATTACCATTCATAAATATAGGAAGATCTAAATTATTGCGATAACGATTGGCTGAAAAATGTTTAGTCTTATCTGAGTTAAAGTTCACCAGCCACTGAGAGCCCCATGCTGAAGCAACCTTTTTAAGCATTCAGAGAGTGTTGACTTCTTATCAAGACAAGAATAAATGGTCGTATCATCAGCAAACATTGCCACCTTAAAAGTGAGAATTTCAGGGAGATCTATAATATAAATTAGAAAAAGAATAGCGTCAAGGACAGATCCTTGAGGTACCCCTGAAGAAATAGGAAATGAAGGAGAGTGCTTTCCGTCAAGGACAACTTTTATATTAGGATTGGTAAGGAACAATACAATAATCTTAAAGACGTAGCCAGTATGTATTTATATATATATATATACATAGTATATATATATATATATATATATATATATATATATATATATATATATATATATATATATATATATATATATATATATGTATACATATATATATATATATATATATATATATATATATATATATATATATATATATATATATATATATATATACATATATATGTATATATATATAGACAAAGATATACACACATACATATATATATGTATGTATATATATATATATACATATATATATGTATGTATATATATATATATATACATGTATATATAAGTATATATATATATATGAAAATATAGTATATTTATATATACTATATATATACATATATACATACTTGTAATAATACATTTTTTATAATATATAATAAGGATAATAACAATGTAAATGTATAACAATGCTATACAATAATAATATACTAATATAAATAATATACTGATATATTAGCAAACATTTGGTTTTTACGTCATATTTTTATTTACATATCAAGGTTCAAAAAATTGCATTTATCCCCAATATAATTTCAGAGATAAATGCAATTTTTATATATTTAATATAAAGATATCAAATCAGTAAAAATCTCTAACCGACAACGGCAATTATTATTTAATTAGTTTAAATAATATAAAAATTAGAAACAACAAAAAAAGTTTAAAATCAAACATACCTACAGTTTAAAATCGCGACACGAGGTTGGTTTGTTACTTGCAAAACACGCATGCGCAAATTATTTTTTTTACCACCTTACCACCTTACTTATACTTACCGGACAGATTTAAAAATTGAGGTACTTTTAATAACTCAAATAAAAATTTATAATAATAGTCATTGGTGTCTACATGTTGAGATAAAAAGAAAGGCAGAGAAAAAGAAGGCCTGAAAAACGTTTTTTGATTGAAAATCTGAGTACTTCAACTTGTACGCTTCCCTTTTGGTAAAAATTGTTTCTTTTAATAGTTTGTCACTGTATTGGCTTTTCATTTTACGACTTATATATCACTATATTCATATATTTTAATATATCACTATGTTCGTAATTATTATAGAAATTGTTTTATTTAATTAACTCAAAGTGAACTGTTTATTGCTTATAAAATGCATTTTACAAGCAATGTAATGGATTTTGTTTTACATAGTAGAATTTTTTCCAATATTAAATGCATTTCATCTTGAAGTAACAAAGAAGTTTCATTAAAGCCTGATATTTCACTCAAAGAACTTCTTTGATGTTAGCCATAAATCCTTTTTATAAGTTTCTTTTTTGTTTTTTTTTGCAGTGTCACTTGTTACACTTTCTATTTGAGTGAATTCGACATCATAAGAACTTTTAGTTCTTTAAAATTAATTTGCAACAGCAAAAATTGACAGTAAAAGATACGGCATTTTTAAAAAAAGAAACCGGTTCCTTTAAAAACTCTCAACAGATGCTGACCTAATCTGTCACGAACTCAAATAATAACAAATCCAATTAAATGTCAGTTTCATAGCTAAATGTAATTCGGCTGTAAAGTCTAAAAATAAAGGTTACTTTCTAATTAATTTTTTTTCACAAATTTAGTTTTGACAATTACAACAAATCTAACAGCAGGTCGTTTTGAACGATACTTTGAACTAATATAATCAATTGAATTGTAATATATGTCCGAATTGTGTTTACTAACTTTATTACCAAATGTATTAAAAATATTTACTTCGTAATGGTATAAAGTAAGGGTAGGGGCCCATGAATAATATATACATGTTTTTTAATTTTAACAACGTTTTTTTGTTTTATGTGAATTACGTAATCCAATAGGCACAGGACGTTCTTGCACGTCCATAAAACGTACCGTTTAGGTCCATTCATCCAAGTCCAAAATGATACGTCTTGGGACGTCTAATAATGTCCAATTCCAAAATAGTATGTCCTCGGATGTCCATTGGACGTCTACATCCAAAAGAGAGGTTTATTCTCTTCTCCGTGTGCTACTTTTACGCATGCCTGAATGTAAAATATTTTTTAAGCGGTTAAAAAAACAAATTTTGCAAGTCAATTTTTTTTTGCTAAAAAATCTTAACTATTTAGTTATGGTTACCAAATATTAACTTATAGTTTAACTATATACCCTGAAACTCTTAACGTACATATAACGCGACTAGACCTCATTGAAACCAAAATATTTTATTTTGGTCAGCGTGGAACATTCAAAAGATGTCTGAATTACTTTCGGAAGTGTGCCTTTTTATAATGACACACAGATCAAGATTTTACCAGTAACGGTCAAAAATATTTTGTTTTATGATTAACTTTTTGTAGATATTTTTTTTGGTAGTTTGCTGGATGCGTTCGCCATATTTAGTTTTAACTCGAAATAACTTTGAAATCTAAATAATAACTAAAGGTTTTATAAAGAATTGTTTGAAACAGATTAAGTTGTAACTTATTAATTTAATTATTATTACATTATTATATTATTTCTTAGATCAACAATTTTATTTATATTATATCAATTATCAACAATTTAATTTATATTTAGTTTCAGTATATATGAAATAATAAATTAGAAAAAAAACTTAAACAAAGTTTGTTTTTTTATTTTTACACTGCAATTAAAAAACTTGTCATTGGTTACTCTTCGCTTGTGTTATGCTAACTCGCTAAAATAATTTTAAATCGTATTAAATCTAAAAAAGAATTTTATAAAATATAGATATGTAAAATGAATGAAATAATTATAAACTTTTACTTGTTTTCTTTAGTTTATATATACTTCTTTAATATTTTAGGTTTTAAATTATGTTATTAACAATGATTTATCGATTTAATACGTTAAGTTATTTCATACTCATTTTTTTTTTGCTTTTTTGTTTTTTTTCTCAAAAGTTTCCTATTTTGTTAATTTTCATGTGTTTTTTACTGGGGTGGTTAATGCAGTTTTAAAAAAAAATTAATTTGTTATATATTATAATTTTTTAGAAATTTTTTAGATTTATCAACTTGATTTTATTTTAAGATTCTGCGTACAAGAAATAGCCAAATGCTTGAATCGGGAGCACAAAAAAGAAAAGAAAAAAAGAAGCGTATTCAATAAAAGAAACGGGACACAGACACTCTTTCAATTAGGTGTAAAAAAAACAACAAATAGAATTGAAAAAAAAACTGAAAATGAATTAAAAACAAATTCTGATGTAAATTTAGAAAAGAGAAAAATGAAAATTGCATTTATGAATAAAATTGCCATCGCAAAAATGAAATAGCAGCTAGTAAAAAAAAAAAAAATTAGATCTTTTTACAAATATGATTGACATAGATATTGATTCAGAACCTGGACCTGGTGCCACAGAAAATTCTTATTTAAGTTCACCAATCACTTCACCGATCACCATTGGATTCATCACAGCAGAATTTTCTTCTAAATAAGAAATAAATAATTTTGTTACCAAATTTGGTTACAAAATTATCGCTTTTAAAGGAGAGTCAATAGGAACTTAAGGTCCTATTGACTTTCCTTTAAAATTGCCAAAAGATAATAATAATCAAAAATTTACAGAACCTGAGACTACTTTGCATGGAGCAAGCATAAGGCTTTCTTTCCTCGGCGGTTATTTTGGAACAGTGTCTGTTCCAGGCTAAGAATTGCTTTCATTTTGCATTAACTACAGCTGAAGGCTGGCCAGCGAGTTCCAATCGGCAGAAGTTATGTGACAGGACTCTAGATCATGAGAAGAGTAATGGACATAGAAAATGCTATTTACCATGGCGTGATTTAGAAGGATGTATTTCAATGCAAGGCGGTATTGATAATTATATTGAGTGCAAGACGGTATTGATAATTATATTGAATGCAAGACGGTATTGATAATTATATTGAATCACCAATTAAAGTGGAATATTAAAAGTGTCAAATTTTTAAATAATTATTGATGTTCCTTTTCATAGGAGAACGTAGCCTTGCTTTTCAGGGATTTTCGCAACGCATTGGTGGCCCAAAAAACAGAAACTTTTAAGGTCTGATTGCTTTCTCAATGGAACCCTCTTCGAAAGTTACACGTTCTAAAAGTAGTAGAGTCACAAAAAAAGGTCGAAAGACGGCAAATACATTTCCTCTCAAATGATTCCCAGATAAGTTTGTTGCAGATTGTTCTAATCTCGTCAAGCAGCATGTTTTGGAAAATGAAATTCTACAAAGTACTACGCAATATTTGTAGATTCTACAACAGATTTATAGCTTGTTGAGCAAACAATATTTATTTTCGGTTACCTAGTTCGCCATTAATTTTTATATAAAATTGTGGAACGATTTTTGAAATTTGTTGATTGTTGGGACAAAAATGGTTTTGAAATTGCTTAAATGATTATAAAAACGTGAGAAAGTAATGATAGTTCTCTCGCTGATTATAGGGCTCAAGTTTATGACAATGTGCCAAACATGTCAGGCAAATTCAAGGGAGTACAAGCTATAATAAAAGAACAGTGTCCTACAGCTATGTTATCTCTTTGTGACTGCCACACACTTAACTTATGTGGTAATAATGCTGCTGAATGTATTCCAGAAGCCATAACCTACTTCTGAACTAAGCAAAAGATATACACCTAGTTCGTTTCTAATCCGAAGAGGTGGGAAAAATTATCAAAGCATATTGGTTGTTTCCTTCACAGCATATCTAGACCAGGTGGTCAGATCGAATAGAGAGTGTCAAACCATTTGTAGCTCACATTTGAGGAGTAAAGCTAGCTTTGGAAGACTTGCTCCAGCTAAATCTTACTCCAAAAACTAGAAACAAGATTGTTGGAGTTATTTGTTGTATCAGTGCCTTAACCTGTATCATAATGCTATATAATTATTATGATAAATAATTATAAATATTTATTAGATATATCCGCCAAACTTGAGTATTTATCGGACAAATTATCCGGAACAAAAAAATTTGTCATTTCGAGCCCTGTAAATATATGTATATGTATATATGTATATATATATATATATATATATATATATATATATATATATATATATATATATATATATATATATATATATATATATATATATATAGAGAGAGAGAGAGAGAGAGAGAGAGAGAGAGAGAGAGAGAGATACATATATATATATATAGATATATATAGATATATACATATGTATATATATATATATATATATATATATATATATATATATATATATATATATACATATATATATATATATATATATATATATATATATATAATTATATATATATATATATATATTTATATATATATATATATATAATTATATATATATATATATATATATATATATATAACTATATATACATATATATATATATATATATATATATATATATATATATATATATATATTTATTTATATATATATATATATATAAAAATTGCATCAACACATTTTTATCCTCTCCAGGCCCTAATTACACTTGTCTTGGCTGCACTCTCAAATTTTCTTTCCTAGTTTTATTATATGGTTTTTTGATAACTAATGTAAAGGTAACATATTTAACCATGATATCTAAAAGATTGACAGGCAGATGGTTTTTTCTAACTTCTTCAATTTTTTTAGTTTGTTACTTTAACAAAAAAATTTTTTCAAGAGTATTTGCTAGAATAAGAGCTTTTCTTTTTCTTTGTCCAGATGATTTTACTTTTCTTCGGGCTGGCTTTGGGTAAGGTTGCAAAGTTTGCTGAGAAAATGCATCAGGAGTTTTAGGAACAAGTAAAATTGTTTGTTTTATTAATAACATCTTTAACAAATTAAACAGCAATACAATTGGTTCTATTCAGTCTGTGACAAATGATGGTAAGATATCATCATAAGCAAAGTTGTAAACATTGTACGGGTAGATACTTATATTTTGGAAACATTTCCTAATGTTGGTGCAAATCATAGCTAATGGCAAATAATCTGATAACTTTTTGTTTATCATAAAATGTTATGGCATCTCATGGATTTTTTCTTAATTTTGCATGTTGTGCACCTATTAAACGTTTCTCTTGCCTTTTGCGGCCCCAATTTTACTAGATTTGAAGGCTGTGGAGTCACCATTTTCATCAATATTCTATATTTGTGAAGCACTGAATTTGTATACATCTATAACCTCAAATGACTTATCATAAAACACTTTTGCATTTGTTATGCTAAATTCCCAAAGCTTGTTGCTTCAGGTTTCCTAATAGATAGTTTAGATATCAGATATGTCATCCATTCTTTACCAGCCATCTTGCTTATAGTTCAACATACTGGTTTTTTTGTTTTGGATTTAACAGCACACTTATAGGCAAGACAACGTACTTTTTATAATCAATGTACTTAACGTGCATTGAGTGTATCCATAAAATATGGATGCCATTCCCAATAAATAACAGTTTAAGAAACTTTTTTGTGCTTGAAAAAATGTTAGGCTAGGTTTTAAAAACCGAAAAAACCAAAAGGGTTACCAACACAGTTTGGTTTTGAGACGTAGCGTGTTAATCTTTTTTAATCTCTCCTAGTTTTGAATTTTTTAGCAACTACACTTATACTTGTTTTTTTGCTCTAAAACAGATCTTGCTGCATTACTGAGCTGCTGACTTGTAAAACTTCTAATGAAATTACGCACTCTGTCATTCATATATATATATATATATATATATATATATATATATATATATATATATATATATATATATATATATATATATATATATATATATATATATATATATATATATATATGTATATATATATATATATATATATATATATATATATATATATATATATATATATACATATACATATATATATATATATATATATATATATATATATATATATATATATATATATATATATATATATATATATATCTGCGTGTGTTTGTATTTATGTATAATTGATATATAATTGTATACCAATTTTTTATATAAATAATTTATTAATCATTGATATATAATTATATATCAATAGTAAATAAATTAATTTATAAAGTCTATCTATATATAAATAAGTTTTATAAAGTGTTTATAAATAGATAATATTTAATTCAAAATGTGTAATATTATCATTATAAAACTAAACAAACAAATAACGCGTAAACCAGGTTTGAATTTTTAAACATTTTGATTTATATACAGCGGAGAAAATAGAATTAGCCTCACCTTTATTTTTTGTTCTAATTTAACAAAAATTGCAGGTAAACAATTATGAAATCTACTTTATTTCTTGTTACTTCTACTACAACTAAAAAGTTTATAAATTGGTATGCTTAATTAATTCCAAATGGAAAAAAAAATTAAAAATATTCAATTTGTGGAGAAAATAGAATTAGCCTCATTAGCGTTATATACAAAAAATAAAGAAAATATTTTGTTTTTTCGCTCATTTAGTATTTAGTATAGCTTCCTGAATTTTTAATGACTTCAAATATGCGGTTTGACATACTAGTCACAAGATTTTGGATAGTTTCTATAGATATTTCATTCCAAGCTTCTCTGATACGAGTTTTCAGCTCCAAAGTGCATTCAAATTGCTTACCATTTTCATAAACCTTTCTAGAAAGTATTCCCCATAGATTTTCAATTGGGTTAAGGTCTGGACTACGTGCGGGCCATTCCATTACGTGAATATTTTTTTCTCTAAACCAAGCTTTTGTAAGCTTTGAATTATGGATAGTAGCATTATCTTGTTGGAAAGTGAAAGTTTCACCCATCAATTCCTCACCATGTTCAAGTAAACTTATTTCTAATAAGTCAATGTAGTCCTGTGAATTCATTTTTGTTGAAATCCATGCCAGTGGAAGTTTTCCAGCAAAGGAAAAAGCCCCCCAAACCATAACATTTCCACCCCCAAAGTTACGACTCATCCGAGTTTCTTTCTCTTTTCGAAGATCGTGCCAGTAATATTGATAGCCATCAGGACCATCTAGATTGAACTTTTTTTCATCACTGAAGAGAACTTGATGCCACTCTTCTTGCCAAGACATGTGTTCTTTCGCAAATTGTAATCTAACTTTTTTATGACGAGCAGTAAGTTTTGGTTTTGGTTTACGCTTTTTCCAAACTGTGTTTGGATCTTCATGTAAGATTTGTCTCACACGTTGAACAGATACAGGTAATTGTAAATCAGCACGAATTTGAGATGCAGTCATGTGCTGAGCAGCAGCACGATGTACAATAACTCGTTTAGTACGATTATCAATTTTACGTTTGCCACCACTTCCCTTATAGGCTCCATAATTAACGCCAATCTTGAAGTAATTGTTAACCACTTTTGGAGATCTTTTAATTTTCTTTGCAATTTCCCGATTAGATAAGCCTGTATCTTTGTATGCTTTGATTACTGCTAATTCTTCATTCGTTAAACGCTTACCACGTCCCATTTCAAATAAAGGTATCAAAAACCAAATGTTAAAAACTTTATGAGCACTGATTTCACAGTCTTTGTTTAACTTACAAATAATAATAAAAAACTAACTCACAAATGCGTATCACCAGATCAAAATATACAAGTAAACTGAAAATAATTATTGATGAGGCTAATTCTATTTGTTACCGCAAATATCAAGTATTATACATTTTATGGTTTTATCAAATGTTCCGCAATTTAATTATGCTATATTATAATCTAAAAAGTTGTTGTTTGTAACAGTAATTATATGTGTGTGGATACAAAAGTTGTACCACACTAACTTGTTTACAGATTTACAAAATATTGGATCAGCACATGGTGAGGCTAATTCTATTTTCTCCGCTGTATTTTAATGACTAGATAATAGTTAAGTAAAATTGTTTCAAAATTTAGCAAATATTCATATTTTCAATTGCATTATTATTTTAAAAAAGAAATTTATGCAGTGTTATGATTATTTATATTTTATTATTTATGTTATGATCTTTTTTATATTAGTTAATTAAAAAGAATTCCTATACATTATAAACCTTAAAATGTTTACTTAACGAAGTCTTTTCTTCGAATATGATAGTGCCGTTTGATTTTTTTTTTTTTTTTTTTTCTGCTCAACATACCCCGACTAGGCAAGGAGGCACTAAACTTTGGTTAAATAGAGAATGGTATGGTTTAGAAAAAAATGGTTAACGAAAATCGGAAGGCTAATAAATGGGTAAAATACTAACACTTAAGTGATGCAAGATGATTGTTTTTTTAAAACTTCTGAGAAAAAATTTCGGTACGAAATTGAATATTTTTACAGACAAAACTTTTAAAGTTCATACAATATTTATTTTTGAAGAGAACAGAAAAAAAATTAACTGCAAACTATCATAAATGACAAGAGCTGTTTTATTCAATATGACATTCATCAACTTCATAAACTTGTTGAAATGACCGACAGGCATTGATGATACTAACAGCTAAACACTTTTCCATGCTCCGGTGATAGGTTGCTGTAGAAACTTTTATGGTGCGTCTTACATGATTTATTCTTATTAGCCGTCTATATAATATATTCCAAAGGGTTCAAGTCTAGACTTGAATGGGGCCCAATTGACTTATTCCTGAAATGCGATATTGTAACAGACAGGGTTCTTTAATGATCAGGTGTGCTTTTCTGCTAAAATACATAAATATCTTCTTTGTGAGTGTTTTATTTTAATGTTAGTGAATTGTACATGTTAGAAATCACGTCGATGCGTGTTGAAAGTTTCGCGTTTTTTATTGTTTAAACGATTGTAATTAACAGCGTTGTCGTGGGACTCTTTTAAACTTGTATATTAGGGAGAAGATTTTTTGTGTAGATTAGTGAGGTTATAAGAAAACTTTAGAAATATATATATTTTTTTTATTAGATTCATGGACGCGATAATTCAATAAGCTATTTTGGTGTTATGACACCAGTATTCGATAGCAACTATCAGCGGTTCGTCCGCCTGCTACGAACATACGTAACTGCAATGGACGTAACCGAATCCAAAAGGAAAACAATAATAATAAAATGTTTGCCACCACAGATTTTTTTTTGCACTGGAAGGTCAATGCTTGCCTACATATCAGAAAATGACTCAGTTACCTACGTAGACATCGAGGAAAACATCATGAAGCTTATTTTGCAACAATAAAAAAAGCAAGTAACAAAAGTGACGGATGCAAATTTATGGATAGAGATGATAGAACGCACGACCAACTCATCACAGGTTTTAACGATGGTGTTACAATCAAACGATTATTAGTCGAACCTGAAGAACTAACGTTTGCAAAGGCTGTGGAAATTGTTGTTACCCTTGAACGAGTAACTCAGATCATTAAGCTAAAGACTGCTTTAAACTATTGCATAGTTTAAAAGGGAAAGGGAGAATTTGGAAATAATGGCATCCAGTATTCTCCCAGAAATGAGGTTGCTATCATTAAAAGTGAAAATAAACGGAATGCTCCGAACAGCATTAATTGGATGCTTCATCACTGTGGTTTATGCTAAATCCACGCGTGGTTTTGTTTTAAAAAGTCAAAAACTCATCACAACTTTGGGAGGAACTGTGCAAGTGCTGGGTGAAATGGTAATCAAATTAGAAATTGATGGAATACACCGGATGGTTAATTCTTTAATTGTAAAAATAAAGACATTTGGGTTTGATTTGACTTTTGGGATGAATGCAATTGAAAAATTTAAAGGAGTCATCATTTATGGTGATAAAAACCGTTCTGTCCAGCGAAATGTGATACCGTTACTACGACCAGAAAAAAAGTAAACGAAATAAAGGAAATAAAATGTGGTGTCATTAGTATGACAAGAAATAAAGAGATCGAGATAAACGAAATAAAAAACGGCGTGATTATAAATGGAAAACGCTATTGTTTTACCTGAATACATTTTAGCATTAATGTGGCTCCAACAATAATGACCACAACTCTTCGGCCTGTGCTCAACTTAAATCCAACCGTAAAGAAAGCATGTGATAACTACATTAATGATACATCTGTTAAGGAAAGTGGGGAAACTGCTAAAAATGTAGCGAAGCATCTACATAAACTCGAATCACAATGTAAACCTCCACAAGATTTTGAACAGGGACGTTTCTTAGTATTGAGAGTCGAACGAAATAAAAATGGGGAACTGATATGGAAACGGACAATGTGGTACAATTTGAAGCCTTAAAAACAGTCACACTTTCACAGCTTTTCAGCCAGTTAGTTAAACTCATTGGACTTTACACGGTAGCAAAAAGTTTTCATTTCTGAAGATTTTAAGAAAATGATTGTAAAAAAATGATTGTAAAATTGATTTGTAATTAATAATTGAAATTGAAACTGAAAAAAAATGATTGTAATAAAATGATTGAAAAAAATTGATTGTAAAAAAAGATTGTAAAAACTTTTCTGAAAATTGTAAGAAAATTCTGAAGATTGTAAAGAAAAAATGAAAGAGTTGCTTCACCGTGTGGAAAAAGAGGATCTAGTTGTTGGAAAATGGCTGGTAAACTTAGCTAGTAATAGGATATAAAAGGGATATAAAAGACTTAACACTATACAGTGATAGCAAGAGCATCGTAGAATTATTAAACTCAGTTTTGAAGGAAGAATATTGGGGAAATGAGGAAATATTCTATAATAATTCTATCCCCCCAGTACCACACAGCCCCAATCTGCCTGTTCCAAATGCTTCTAGGCGGCATCGGCCATCTTCCGAAGACAGCAGCAAGTCAGATAACATGGTAAAAACTGAAGATATGTACTACGATTCTGCAGATAAAGTTGGGGATAGAAAGTCGTGCTTCCTTAAACAGAAAGACGTGAACAATTTAATTAGGGACCTTGGACTTACAAATTGAATGCTGAGCTTCTGGTATCCAGAACAATGATGCCGGTCTATTCCAGGCTATAGGTGCTGCATGTAATTCTATTGAATGGCGTCAATTCATAGACAGTTCATCCCGGAGCTTCAAATCCGTGTTGCTTCACAATGAAGACAACTACACATGTACCCCAATTGTTCACTCTCTGCATCTCAAAGACAACTATACGAGTGTTAAAATGTTGTCTAGTGCATTAAAGTATGAGGACTACGGATGGGAGGTCATCGGCGGTTTCAAATTAATATCATTCCATAGGGATCTTCAAGGAGGTCACAAAATTTCCTTGTTTCCTCTGGCTCTGGGACAGTCATGACACTTAGGCGCATTATCGCCCAAAGGACTGGTGCTCAACAGACCGAGTTTTCTGTTGGTAGAAGCAATGTGAAGTGGAAGCCGCTAATAGAACCTCATAAAGTGCTTATGCCACCGCTGCGCATAAAGTTAGGCCTCATTATGCTATATGTCACTGCTCTTGACAAGGAGTCAGCAGCATTTTAATACATTCAAGATCTTTTTTCAAACATGTCCAAGATTAAGGTCAGGACTGTTATATTCGTCGGACCACAGATCAAGAAAATTATAAAATGTAAAGATTTCACAAAGCTGTTCAACTAGACGGAGAGAGAGGCTTAGAGCAGTTTCTTTGCAGTTGTTCAGGGCTTCCTGGGTAATCACAAAGCTGAAAACTATGTGGAGTTGGTGCAGACTCACAAAAAGAGTTACGCCGAAATGGGATGCAGAATGTCTTTGAATGTTCGTATCCTTGATCGCATCTCAACAAATTCATGAAGAACATGGAAACTTACTTTAAGAAGCAAAGCAAGTGCTTTCATTAAAACTTATTGGACTTTGAAGACTGTTACCAAGGTCAGTATAAATATTAAAGACATAACTTACCAAGGACTGTATGACAAAAACACAATTGGGCACTACATTTGGCGGCTACTTCGAGAGATTAATTTACAGTACAATCGTAAATCTAGAAAATCTAAACATTTCTGAACCATGTTGAGCGATTTCCGACTGTGTCATTTTTGTTTTTACTTGACTATAATGACAAAAATTAAAAATAATTGTTCTATTTTCACAAAAAACGAGTTTTCTTCGTGCTGTTGTCGTATAAGCAAATTGTGTGCTCAATGAAGTTATTTTTTCACATATTTTTGACATAGGCAATTAAAATATAAAACTTTGAAGCAAACAACAAAAATTTTCTTAGATAGTGTTATTATCAAATCCATTTTAGTACAAATATACCAAAAAAAAACTTGCACGCAACAAAAAAAAATCACCGAAGAAAAAGATCATTTTTAATCAACTCTGGTAGATACACTCATCAAGTTATCCGATTGCGGCTTTGGAAGAGCTTATAATAACGTCATTACTTTAGTTACCGAATATTTGCAACACCAAGGTCAATCTCAACTGTTCGAATGGTACACCAGAGAAAGATTGGCACAAACAATCATCAACCGGTTGAGTTTAAAACCGGTTTAAAAAAAATTTTAAACCGGTTTATAGTAGCAAAATATCTCAACACACTGCAAAGAGATTTCAATAAAACAGATATTAATAAAAACACTTTATGTCATTTGTGAAATTTTAATGAAATGACTTCTTTAATGATCAAGGAAAGCAACGCATAGTTTGCAGACTGTGCTAAGCGATCATTGAAATTGGTTGGCAACAATGAAAAAATTAATTATGAAATTGGAAGTCAATGCTGTTGGTTATTGTCATGCCCCATATATTATATATAAATCAGAAATACGTCAGTACAAAAATTGATACTTAATTAGTCCAAACAATGCTGTATAGGCAACATCTCTGTCCAGATATGTGGAAGGTAAGCGTTCGTACTATTAAAAAAAGTCCAACTACAGTTGACTCTCGGTATCTCGAATTCTCAGAGGACTGGGAAAAGAGTTCGAAATAATAAGAGGTCGAGGTATCGCGAGGAATTTGACTTAAACGAGTACGCAAGGGACCGGAAATAATGTTCGATATACACAAAAGTTTGAGATATCGAGTAGTCGAGAAATTGAAAGTCAACTGTATTACCTGTATTTACCTGAACATTTTTTTTTGGCAAGAACGTACACGCTTGTGGCCTAAAAAATGCTCAGGTAAATAGCTTAGTTGATTTGTTAAAAATGAGTTTAACTAATTGTTTATTTAATTAAATAAATCGAGCTTAGGTTATCCAAATATTTTTTAGTCATAGATATACATTTGGCACATGCTTCCTCCTACCTATTTATTAGTATCAAAAACAATATCTTGTTAATTTGTTTACTACCTCATTTGTCACATAATTTGCAGCCGCTACATGTCGGCATTTATTGTCAAAAGAGTTTAGTGTAAATTGCTCCAAGAGTTTTATGCATAGAAAAAGATCAGTAATTTGTGAAAAGAATATTTTTGTAAAATGCAAGAAAATCGTATTAGCTCTGGGTGAATATGTTACACCCACTCAAATAGTCACTGGATTTTAATATACTGGATTTATTCACTCAACATCCAAAAAAATGATCAATCTAAATTACAAATTGCGAATACGTTTGAAACACTATCACCTCAATCTAAGCTTTTTTCATCTCAACCACCAGAATCTATGCCAGTGACACTACTATCAGCTACACTGCTTCTACACCACCACAACACCACTAGCTACACATCTCAGACACAGCCTATTAAATCTAACTCAACAACATATAGGATCAGCATGCGTTGTATAGGACCAATTATAAAACTATATTTATATTTCAAACTTTGTTGAATTGAAAACTAAAATTTTTTTAGGTTGGTTTTAAATTTATCATTAAGTTTATTTATATATAGAACAAGAAGAAAATAAAAAATTATTTTTTAAAAATATCAAACTGTTTTAGACTTTTTTAATGTATAATCTGATATAATATATATAATAATACTTCGCCTTTTATAAATATTATTACTTTTTATGAAAGGTGAAGTATTGTGAAAAGGTATAGTCGAGAGCAGAAGCACCTTTTAATAAGAAAGAAACTCTGAGCTTGAAAACAAGCAACTTAGCAAATAAGATCATTATCTTTACGTTTGACCAACCTAAAAAAGACAAAAGTTTAAATGAAACTATTTATGTTACCGACACTAATGCTGATAGAGAAGAAAAAAAGACAGCAGCAGATCGTGGTAATAAATATTTCATTCACTCTTTTTATTTTTATCTCTATATTTTAATGTTATTTTGAGTACATACATAAATAGTCAAACACGCTCTTCTAACTGATCCAATAATCATTATTGTTTATTTTCTCTGATTTAAGAAATCGATCTTAAATCGTTTTACTTTTTTGTAATAGAGCAGTAATTACTTTTAAAGATTCAAATTATTGTTAAAATAATTTTATGTTTTTTTGCAGATCAAGAAGAAGTAGCGAATAAAGAAAAGGAATTTTTAAGTATTGCCATTGATATATTTTATGCTTGGCATGAAAACGATTGGATTTTTGTTGTTTATGAGGGCAGTTGGTACCCTGGAAACGAAGTAATTCACTTTTAAAAGTTTGATTATGTCGTCTATGTTATCAAAATTTGAACAAATTTAACTTTATGTAATCTAACTTTCAAAATATTATCTTAAGAAAAGTCATTACTCTTATTAGGTAGTCTGGGATAGTTACATGGTGAACTGTATAAAAAATGCTTTTGAAGAAATAAACCATTTCAATTAGCTAACCTTTCCTTTTGTTAAAGTTAAAAGGCAGTGAAATAATTTGTAGAATTTTACAACCGTTACTGTAAAAAACAGCACGTAGTCTTAAAGCTTGTAGGTGAACAGTTTGAAAATCTAAAAGGAATTTGAAGCAACAATGCATTAAAATCAAAGGCTTAGAAGGATAAGTAAAATCGATTTATGGTTTTAACAATAACATATTAAAAGAAAGACAGTAATTAGTAAAGACAGTAAAAAGTAAAGCATTGAGTAATTCCGAAGCGAAATTATTTTTTATACAAATATACAAAAAGTTTAGCTTTTTGTTCTCGACTTATTTCAACAATGCAATATTACCCTTTAATTTTTCAATTTTTACTTTTGTTTATTCCATTCAAAAACCGTAACATGGAATAACAGAAAGTCTATTTATTTATATTTTTCCATTTCCTATAATAGTTGTTTTTTAAATGCTGGCTTTTGAATAACGACTTATAAGTGTTTTTGTAAACAATACTCTTCTCAGATTCTTTAGACCATTAAAGGTATAAGGAGTTACTCTTTTCAATTAGGATAAGATACCTCGCGAGCACCTATTATGTTCTGAGATAAATACATTTAAAGTTAGCCCCATATTCAAAAATGTGTGATTTTTGCTTTTTAATCTTAAACAAAAAAAGGATTGTCGTCTGATAATTTTTTCTGAAAGTTTTACCTTTAGTTCCGTAATATTAAAAAAAAAAACTTAGTGTGCAATCGAGCCGCCGTAGCGCAGTGGTTAAAGTTCTGGCTCAAAACCCAGAGATGCCAGCTCAAGCCCAACAAGCGACATTGGTATGGAAGGAGGCGTGAACTTGTTGATAAATGCTCTCCCGCGGTAAGACCGTAAGGACTTCTGAAGGCAACTAAAATAATTACAAAAAAAAAAAAAAAGTTGTCCCATAGTCTTTAAACATAGTCTCAAAAACTATATACAAAAAAACTCCGATAGTAACTTTGCTTATTAAAGAAAAAATGTTTGACCCATTTTAACTTAGGAACTACAAATATTAAGAAAGAAAAATTATAGGTTTTCTTAACCTCTCAGTATTACTATAGATAAAAATTAGCGCGGTAAAAAGTTACTGCTTTTGAGCTAATAGTATATTTTTTTAATTTTCTTAAAAAAAGTTCTTATAACGAGAGGAGGAAATAAATACTTAAATTGCTTAATTTTTGCGAGCGTAGCACAAATTCACAATGTTTTTACTGAAAAATTGATCATAGTTACAAAATTAATGGATTGGCTAACTTGTAATATATTGGGATAAAAATAAAAGATAAAATTGTTTATATTAAACTAATTAATATGAATTCAATACAATCTTTTTTGTTTGTTCTTAAAGTTTGAGAGGAAATTCGTAGATTGTTACGGTTAGTAAATATTGTAATACTTAAAACATTTAAATATTTAAAAACTTACAATATTTAAAACTTCAACTCCTATCATAATTAAATAGGCTAATTTTAACAACTAACACGCTGTCATTAGATAAATAAACATGTTACTTTCTTGTTTGTTAATAGGAACTTTGAAATGTTGCAATTTCTTTAAACAATTAATTTAAATTAATGACGTTTAAATAGTTCTTGACGTAGTTAAATGTTTTGCTACTTTAAAAATCTCGGAAATATAAGTACGAAACATTTATTTGAACTCATCAAGCAAAAACAGCTCATTTAAATCATTAACAACTCGTTTTACTGCATTTGCTTTTAGTACTTTTTGTCTTTTTATAAATTCGTTTTTCATCGTAAATATACCACTCCATAAATAATCATATAGTTGTTTTTTTTCACTCTGAGGTAACCATTTGACATTTATAGAAGTCTCTTTTTTCCAAGGGATTCCCTGTGTTGGTATAGTTGGATTTAACTGAGCAATATCGTTTTCTAATTTCCAATTGTTGTGGTTCAAAGGAACTCCGTTAGTGTTGAAGGAATGTAATTTAGCTTCTGCCTTTTCTTTGTACTCCTTTGAAAAACGATTAAGTTGTTTGGTCGTTACTTTTCCTATGAAGCTTGGTTGTTTATTTAATGGAATTTTATGAAAGAAATAACTTTCTAAAAGAGAGTTAAGTTTTGAAAGTGTTGACTGATCCTTAGCATGATCACCAGTAAATAATCGCAACGATTGGTTTTCTTCTTGATACGTATCAACTTTATGATATGTATTCGCTGTTGCAGATAAAGCTTTGTTGTGTTGATCAATTTCACCAACAAATTTATTGCCATAAGTTGTCTTGTTATTTCCATAACCCGTTCTGTTAAAGTTTTTAAGTATTTCCTTCAGAATATCTATCGCTAGGAGTAAAAAAATAAAACATTTATCAGTAGGAGTATTTATTCAAAAAGTATCGTTTAACACAAAACCATTTTTAAGGTGATTTAAACTAAAATTTACAAATGTTTCAGTTAAAACTGATGCTATAATTGAAAACTTCGAACTATAAAAATTCAAAGTTCAATAAAACTAAGAATAACAACTTTTTGCCATTTTTTAAACTTTTTTGGTTTTAACAGAAAATGCACATGGTATAATATACTTTAAAAACATTAAAACCACAAAGTTCAATTTTTTAATATACGTGGTAGGTATTAAACTTTTCAAAATATTAACTATTAGTTTTTTTTGTTAAGTTTTGTTTTAGGTGCTCTAAGAATACTTATATTTATATATATATATATATATATATATATATATATATATATATATATATATATATATATATATATATATATATATATATATATATATATATCTTCTATAGCTGATTTAGATATGCACACACTCACTAGTTTCGCTTATCTTTACAGCGTTTTACAGCGTTATCTTTACAGCGTTTTTAGAAAAAGAAGAAAAAAATGAAGAATACTGAATTAAAAGATTGCTGTCCCATTCCAAACCCTCAGTCAATGTAGCAGCACTCCCCTGCGAGTCAGGCTATTTGTTAGTTGATGTATGTACCGAAGCCCCTGGACGCAGGTTATTTCAGTGTGACGTCAAAGTGCACATCTATACTAGCAATTTAAGTTATATAGCTTTTAAGATCATTTACTTAAAATGTATGACTAATTAATCATATTGATTGCTTTGTTGACTTAATGTGATTTAATAATCGAATACATAAAATTAATTTTATTTAAAAATTTTGACACGTTGTCAAAACATAATAAACACCTACTCTTTTTTTTTAGTTTCTATCTACTTCAAACTCAATTATTTAAAAACATACCTATTTCTTGCCTTGCCAACTGCATTAATGATGCTACCAGTAACATATTGAATATAGATATTTTCTTCATCTTTCCTATAAATACATGCGCTTGTTTATAATCATGCATAAATATGTACATATATGTATATATGTATATATGTGTGTATATATATATATATATATATATATATATATATATATATATATATATATATATATATATATATATATATATATAAAGAGAGATAGAGTGAGAGAGAGAGAGCTAATTCAATCACTTCTACATGCCCAATGTTAAAAGAAAATGCCAAAAAATGATTTGAGATATAAAGTAAAGAATATAACTGTCTAGGGTACAAGTCTTTGTTTAAAAAATGTTGGTAATACCCAAAACTTTGTTTTTGTCATAAATAAATATCACAAAATGTTAGGAAGGTAGGTTAAAAGCCTATGTATTTTTAGAGAAACGGAGGGTACTCAAAAAAGCGTCTAGCAAAATACAGATAAAGGAAGGAGGGGGGAGAGTCGAAATAAAAGCGTACTCAACGCTGTTAATGCATGTACTGGAAAATACACAAATTTTGCGTTTTTATAAAAAAGTTATGTTTCACTGCATTTTTTCAGCCCAAATATTTTTTTTTTTTTTTTTTTTTTTTTTTCTCCTAGCGCTTTAGTTTGTCTAAAATCAAGCAAAGTTAAATTTTTTTTTAAATTACTTAAGTTTAGATATAAAACTTTTCTTTATAGTCGATGAGCCATATTTTGCTATAAAATGGTACTGCTCCCAATGAAGATAAAATATTAAATTGAGAAAACAACTTTTTCAAACAAGTTTTAAGTTATATGTTTAATTTCTAACCAGTCATATGTCTGCAAACATATTAAAGGTCGAAAAAAAATTAGTTATTTCAAGTTTAAAATCTGTTTTTTCCATTTTATATGAAAGTTTTTATTGTTTATTTATTTATTGAGTGTGAAGAACACACAAATTGACATACGACTAGTCAGACTTTTAAAGTTAAACCTTTTAAGGTTTATTTAAAAGTCTAAGCTCAAAATTTAAACATTACTGTGATGTGAACCACCCCTATTTTATAATGCCTTAAAACTATTTAACTAAAATTCCGGTCTTTAAATTACCATAGATTAATATATATAGTTTATTTGAATATATATATATATATTTTATTTTTTTTGTAGAAAATATGCATACATATTTTCTTACTCCATCGCAAAAGATATGTTGAGTTTTAAAAAATATATATGGATATTGTTTAAACTTAACATATCTTTTAAAACTTAACATTTATTGTTTATAAACAAATGTTCTATACCGGAAAAATATTTTTGTTATCACCGAGAACAAACAAGTTTGAGAACTTGCATTAACGGCGTTGAGTACCAACTTTACGGACAATCCGTAAGACAATTAAAAACAATCAAAAATTTTACTTTACAAAGTAAATATTTATTTAATTTTAAATATATAATAAATATATTATATTTGTACGACTTCAAAAGAATATAATTAATCTCAACTTTGAATAAATTATTTTTTAAATAGTTTTCTAATTATTTATCTCAAAATAAATATAGTTTATATATGTAAATGGTAGTTAAAAACAGGTGCCGCGTTTGCCCCTGAATTTAATTTTTATTTAGTATGAGTAATATATATATATATATATATATATATATATATATATATATATATATATATATATATATATATATATATATATATTTTGCTCTCTGAGCTCTACTTCACTTCTTCTTATATTTCAAATTAAATATAACTAGATATAAATATTTAATTTAAAGTTTATGGCTGCCCCTGAATTTACTAGATTTATAATAAACGTATTAAACCTTGTTAACACCATTATCAAATCTATTATCATTTAACTCTTTGACGTTAAATGTTTTAAATAAAAACTTAAGTTATACAAAAATGTACTCACGATTTCAACAAACTGTTCCGTAATTTAATAATCTCGAAGTTATTAACAAATTAGTGAATGATCTTATAAACACTGTAATCAACTTAAGTGGGTAGAAATATTGAAAATCCATATTTTTTTATAATGAAAAAGGTTATCGAAAGTTATTATTTATTAAAACTTATTGTGGTTAATTATTTACATTGAAGTTGCTTGGCTATTCCCTGCCAACTAAGCTCGCTCTTTTTAAGTGGATATCCGGTACACACAGTGAAACGGCATGATTACACCACGCATTTGGTTAATATTTTTAACAATGTCAAGATTTGTTTTAAGCGTTTTGTAATTAGCTTATTGTGTTAGTAATAAACATTTATGATTGTCACAATATGAACACGATAGATTGTGATACAAAAAAAAAGTTTTGACGACACACAAATATATGATAATAAATTTACTTGACAACAATAATTCTTGAAATTTTTTCTATTAATAACTACTGTTTTTTGTTACTAATTGGTTAGAATTTTTTTTGAAAAATGTGCCTTTAGCTACATTCGTTGCAAATTTTAAATTTTCTAACAAATATTTTAACAAACATTAAAAATTATTCAAAAACTTGTGATGGTCACGTTTTTTTAGTAAACATATTCAGAATTATCACGTTAAAATTTATAGTATTAAATACATTTATACACCTAAAATCTTATATTATTTAGTTCGTTTTTTAAAAAAGCAATAATTTTCAAAGTTACCTATGTTTTAGCAATATTTTCAAAACATCTTAAGTTTTTAAACATATTAAGTTTCCTAATCACTTCTTATCCAGATATTTTAAATCGGCTACCATTACCTTAAGATATTTTAAATCGGCTACCATTACCTTAAGATATTTTAAATCGGCTACCATTACCTTAAGATATTTTAAATCGGCTACCATTACCTTAAGATATTTTAAATCGGCTACCATTACCTTAAGATATTTTAAATCGGCTACCATTACCTTAAGGAGCATTTTAAAAATGAATAGATAAAATATTTAATTTTTATTTCTATCAAATTTAGTATACACGGTTCTCAATTAATTCTCAATCTAAATTATAATAAATTGGCTAAAATTAATAACTGGCGTAATTGGTAATTTAAAATTAATAAAATACGTAAAAGCAAGGACGTTCAAATATTAATACGTCTACTAATACGTCCTTGCTTTCATGTAAAAGTAACTTAATACTACGTATTGTTATTACGTTAAGTATTTTATTTATTAAGTTTATATGCAGTTATTACGCTTTATTCTATATGAAAAAGTCAAGAAAAGCTAAGAACTTTTAATGTATCCACGAGCGCAGAGGCGTTATTCTCGCTTTTTTTTTTTATTAGTTATTGGTCGGTTGTTTACTTTTTTCAGGAATTGAATCACGAATTAAGTTTTTTCCTGACCAAAACCGAAAATTGTTTTAATATAGTTTAAGTAAACTTTCATAGTAAAGGTGACGTCTTTTAGTTTATTTCTTATGCTCCTACCCAGTGGACACGCGCCGTTCGGAAAACGTCTGTCGTATGTCTGACGCACATCCAGAGGTCCGTAAGACGTTCGACATACGTCCCACGGAAAACCCATGCCCATTGGGTAATCTCTTTTTGAAACTTAACGAAATGTTATTCAAAAAATGCTTCAAAGAACTTCAAATAACCGTAAACGCGTCCTTTGGTTGACGTCACTTCTTTTATAGGAAAAGAATTTAAGTTTAAAGGATATTTTTATTGCTTTTATTATGAATGATATTGGAATTTTCTTCAGATTCTTATCGCTTTTTTTTTTATTGTCATTGTTATTTGTCAATACACAGACATTTTTCTCATTAGAAAGTATAACTTCCGTTCCTAAATATTATGACATTTGTTTTTACCTAACTTAATAACTATTGTTGCTCCATTAGTAATGGAACAAACCAAATGACCACCTAAAAATAATCCGAGTTCTACTATTTTCTGAGACCATATCTGCTTTTTCTATTTGCTAGAAGGGACCCCAAAAGTTTTATAAATCTTCTGTTTTTTAGGAAATTGTATTTATACAATGTATTGGAAGAGCGCTTTTCAAATCACAGCAATGAATTAAGTTGAACTTTAAGCTTGCTTTTGACATTGATGAATATTTTTTCCAACTAAATTCCTTAACTTTTGTTTTTTAGAGTTTTGTTGTATAATTTTTTTCTGTCATTGCTTACCAGATTGTAATTTTTGTAAGTTCTACATCTAAATCCGTTTAGAATTTTGAGAAACATATAGCTTTAAGAGTATCTTTCCAATTAATCTGAATAAATTAATGAAACATATCTTGCTGCTTTCGACAAATATATAGACGGATGAGACTTTGCTGAATGACGAGTTAAACAAGAAGTAGTTTTAGTTGATGGAACTAGAGATGCTCCTTTGAGCAGCAAACATGATAGTATTAAAAGAAAAGTAAAAAAATGCAGCTTTACGACAAGCTTAAGCTTAGCAGATTAGATTACGTCGGTTCGATTACGCCGCACAGTGACTCAGGACGATCAAAAAACGGCAAAAATTAAACAAAACTTGACATAAATTGTAAATAAATAATGTTATATATCAAAATAATATTTTCTGGGTCAAAAATTTCAAATTCGTTGATTAATTTTTTTTTACGCGCAGCTTCAACGCGTATAATGCACGTATGCGCGCATTAAAGGTACAAAACATTACGGGTACAAAAAAATTTTTCGTTAAGTTTTAGAATCTTCAAGACAAACACATTATCTTGATATATTACTCTACTTGATATTAAAAAAAAGGTTTTTAAAGGATGCTGATACATAGAGAAAATATAATATAATAAAACTATATTTTTTTACATTTATTTTATTATTCACATTACAACTAATTTAATAACTTCATCTGGTAACGTTTTTCCTCGAAACTGCAGTAGCAGTTAATGTACAGTAGGAGGCATAACATACCAGTCGTACAAACTCACTCTACGTTTAGCTGTTTCAGTGCAGTATAAATCTAATTCATTGATATTAATAGGATATCCACAAGATATGTTTATAAGAATATTTGCAATCTTTCAATATCACAATCAACTTTAGTAATTTCAGAAAAAACTTCACTATTTTAAAATGCTCTTCTGGCAGTATTGCCGTCATTGGTATTTCCAGACCCAGTTTTAGGCATGTCAACATATAGGCTTAACCGTTCTCTGAAGAGTACCTGAATCTCCTTTTTTTTTAAGTCTACAGATAATTTTTTTTTAAGTCTACAGATAATTTTTCCTCAATCGTTTTTGGCTTATATTTTTTAATATCAATTTTATAACTCAAATGGAGAATAAATTCCAAGCATTTTATCCAGCAATGCATAGCTGAAATTCCTAGCCCCAAGGCTGACTCATTCTCAGTTTTTGCTTTTAATAAATCAATAGTGTTCATTTCGTTGAGTTTAGCATCGCACATATTGCAGGATTGAGTGGATTAGTCTCTGTGAGTGCGTTACCTACCTATTATCAAACACTGTAAGATCAACTCTATAGCTGATACTAAAGGTCACCTTCCTTCCTGAAATATCAAAAACTTTGCTAAACGTCTTTAAGGTATTTATTTGATTTTTTATATCTGATTTTTCTTCTCTTGATAAAATTGGACTTTCTTTTTTATATTATAGATGAAGAGGTCTACAAAAGTGACAACTTGAAGGATTTCGATTTTTTCAAATTTTGACATCTTCTACTTTGAGCAATAGAGGCACTAA
This sequence comes from Hydra vulgaris, assembly GCF_038396675.1. NCBI lineage: Eukaryota > Metazoa > Cnidaria > Hydrozoa > Anthoathecata > Hydridae > Hydra > Hydra vulgaris. The sequence goes on from NC_088933.1 coordinate 9,453,185, forward strand.
AGCTGTACTAAAACGATTTTCTTCACTTTTAAGTTCTATACTTGTGTTGCTTGTCTCGTATTTCGTATTTCATTTTTAAATACTTTGGCTTGATGCTCCATCAAAACCAATCTTTCCATATAAAACTCCAAATATTTCGTTCCCTTGACGACAATTAGGCATATCAACTTTGTAGAAATTTTAGAAAAGTGTAAATTCTCAGAATAGCATTTCAATTTTTCCTCGAAAATATCGTGCAAGGTAGGATAAATATGCACATTGTGTACAAGAGCTGAGTTTTTGATCATTTGATATTGTTTATCGCTAAGATCAGTGTTCGTTTTTAACGCAAGAGCTTCCTCTACACTCATATTAATGGGAAAGGTTTTATCCAAAGTTTCATCAACTTTTTCTATCTCTAAACATTTGAAGTATTGTTTTTTATAATGGAGACTTTTTTTTTTCTCCAGCAGCATTGCACTTTTTTCAGAAGCTAAAAATAGAGCTTCATGATGTTCAGTGGCTAGTTCTTTTATTTTTTTTCTTTTGCTTCGCTCTCCAAGAACACTCCGTTGTTTATGGGGCCTTCCAGAGCCAAAATGGCTATTTTAATTGTTCATAAGATTTTTTGAAGCCAATGATTTTCTTTTTGTATAAATGTATCATAATTTCGTCCTCATTGTTTTAGTTTTTTCTTCACCTTTGAAATAAATATAACTAAAGCAACCTTTACTTTATTTAAGTTTTCTTTGCGAATTTCTTCAGTATTTTTTATTTCATTAAGTAAATCCTTCGATAATCTTAATTTATGCATTCCTAATTCAAGTATATTTGGGTTAAGATCTAATCTTTTCATTGCTATTGTTTTTAAGAACCATCAATATAATAAAGCTAATATATCAGAAACATTTTAAATTATATTATATGTTTTTTTACTTTACACTGTTTAAAATTTTATTTCGTTATGGCTTTAAAAATTGTCACATTGTTACATCCTGTAAAAACACTCTATTACTATATTAAAAACACTATACACTGTATTACAGGAAATAATAATGTTGTTAAATTAAGCTTTTTCAAACATGTTGTACTTATCGAATAATAAATCGTTTTTTAAAATTGTCAATAAATATTTTAACAAACTTTTAAATAGTATATAATGACAAAAGCACATTTTTTAAAACTATATTTAATATTTATGATTAAAAAACTATATTAGAGCAAGTAATACAAGTAAAAAATTAAAATTTAACCCAGACGGCACAACTCGTTTAAAAGTTACGCGTGGTTTCTGTTGCGTGTTTAAAACTCCCGAAAACACTAAGAATAATACGTGTCAAGAATAGGGTTTCGATTCCGTGAAATTAACTACTATATTATACCAAAAACCAGTTTGGATATTAAGTTTTTAGTGATGGTTTTTCAGTTACAAAAATGGAGTATTAAATTATCAGAAGTTTTCGCAACGAATGTGAAACCATTACACGCGATTTTTCAAATTTATTGCATTTTTATTATTCGGAAGGTTTTAGAGTGTGTAACAAGAACATTCAGGAAAACATTTGTCGAGAAAATTTATATGTTAAATAAATTCAGTTTTTGTTAAGCATTAGTATGTGTATATATATATATATATACATATAAATATATATATATATATGCACATATATATATATATATATATATATTTATATGCACATATATATATATATATATATATATATATATATATATATATATATATATATATATATATATATATATATATATATATATATATATATATATATATATATATACACACACACACACACACAAACACACACATGTATATAAATATACACGTGTGTATACATGTGTCTATATATATATATACACATATATATACACACGTGTATCTATATATATATACATACATACTTGTGTATCTATATAATTTATACAATGTATATTTTATATATGTATGTATAATACATATATAAAATATGTATGTGTTTATTTATGTATTCATATGTATATATGTGTGTATGTATAAGTCTATATATTATGTATATATGTATAAATATATATATATATATATATATATATATATATATATATATATATATACATATACATATATACATACATACATACACTTATAAATAAATGTATATGTTATGTATACGTAATATATACACATATACACACATATGTGTGTTTATTTCAGCGTATGTATATTTGTGTGTATTTGTATCTGTATATGTGTGTTTATTTCTGCGATGAATATATATATATATATATATATATATATATATATATATATATATATATATATATATATATATATATATATATATATATATATGTATATATATAACAACACTAGTATTTTTCAAACATATATGTTATATGTTTGAAAAATACAAGTGTTGTTCCTATATAAATGTGTGTGTACTAAATGCTATAAGATATCCTATTAATAATAATTATTTAACAAAAATGAAAAGAACAAGTTCAGCATAGTAGAAAGAATATATGGGAAAATATCGATCAGCCTAAGCTGGAAATTTATTTCCTGAATGTTTAAATTTGTCTTCGAGCTGCCAAGCTGCACCAATATACTACCTTAGCTTCATGGAATAAACTTTCTCTACCAATATTGACAGCAAAATCTAGTAATACTTTGTTGCAAATTACTGTCTGTAAGTAACTTTACTTATCTGTAAATGAATTGTTTATATTTGAAAATTATTATGTAAATGTTAAATTAATTTTTAATTCTTTGAGAAGATACAAAAAATGAGTCAGCAGTATAAAAAATATGGCATGAGCCGAAGCCAGCAAGAAAATTTCTTGCATAGTCTATCTGATTGCAGAAATGATATTTTTTTTGCTGATAAAGGTAAGGGTCTATTATCAAGCAGACTATGGCTAGTGATATGCATTAGCACATATTGAACTTTTTTTGTTTTGTTTGTCTATATATATATATATATATATATATATATATATATATATATATATATATATATATATATAACATTTTTAAACCAGAATATGTGGGTTTTAATAAGCAACAAAACATAAATTGAAAAGACTCTACTATAAGTCTTCTACTTACTTATAATCTACTAAAATAATTTTAATAATTCTACTAAAAATCAACTACTCATTTTTTCACATGTTCAGCGAAAAAGACAATGAGAAAAAATATTAATCCTGGTACAACTGTTAATGAAAATACTTGTGTTGAAACTCTAGTTATTTATCTTTAACTTCAAAAAATTTAAAATGACACTAATAATTCTTGTAAATTTTGTTTTTGCAAATTTTATCTTTCAGGAGTTTTACCGTTATCACATAATCTAGATGAAGACAATATATTTATAGAAGACTTCAGAAACTTAATAAAGATAATAATATTAATGTTGATTAAGGTAGGTGACTATTAATGAACAGGGGGCATGTGTGCATTTGGTTTTTTTAAATATTATGTATAACTTATATTTATATTTATTACCTATATTTGAGTGTATATTAGTCTAATTTATCTTAAAACAGGATATTTGCACTTTAACAAGCAACAAAACCTAAATGTGATGGTTTCAAATCAACTTTTAAAGATTTTTATATTTATAAGCAAAAATCAATTAAGAGAGGATTTACATCCTGGTACAAATGCTAATGAAAATACTTGTGGATATTCGGGCTTCTGGGTCTTTCCAAAGTAATAACTTATTTGCATTTAATTTAAAAGTTTATAATATTTAAAAAGTACAATAGTATATTTGATGAATTATGTTTCTTAATGGGTTTCATAAATTCTTAAAGGGCGTCTCTTATTTAGGTTGAAGTAGGTGGCTCTAAAAAACAATTTAAAAAGAAGAATGAAGGGTCGATTCCGTCTAAATGTACAGACACAAACAAGCGTGATTAGTAAGGAAAAAAGCAATTTTACTCTTCCATCGAATCATCAAGAAAATTGGGCTACTTTAATAGTTTTTAGATAAAGATTTGAATGAAATTAATTTTGAACAGGTTACCTTAATTGAGGAATTAGTAAAGTTCGAGACCCGACTTTGAAGAAAAATTAAAAAGAGCATTCGATGCTACTGGAATTGTTTGTAAAAATGCGAAAGCGTATTGTTATACGATTTTAGATTTTATAATGACGGAAGAGGCGATCAATCGAAATTAAATATTATGTATGGTAACCATGTGCCAAGCGTCTTTTATTAGCTTATTTTTAATGAATTGGTTTTTTATTTCTTCGTTTATTTTTTCTTCGTAGTATTATTGTAAAATAATTTACCTTGAAAAACAAAAATAAAACAACAAAATTGTCGTAAATATAATGTAGTATATATAAAAAAAGGTTTACATGTTTAAAGCTATAAACGTGTCTAACAAAACCTACGTATTTTTGGTTTATCATTAAACCGTGCTGAGCAGCTGTTAGTTCAGGCATAAGTTTGGAAAACTTATGCCTGAACTCACTTAAGGCATTAAATAAAGTTTCCGTTTGGAAACTTAATTTAATGCCATAAATCCGTTTTAAACTATAGAAAACACGAATTTAAAACCTCATAAAACACGAGTTTAAAACCTCAAAAACACGTATTTAAAACATAAAAAAACTCGTGTTTGAAACCTTAGAAAACACGTGTAAAACTCCAGTTAAACTTCCCGTGAAATCCACGTGTTTTTGGTTTACGCCTGGATCGTAACAAACACGTGTTTATACGGGTTTTAAATCCGAGATTAAAACCAGATGTGCCGTCTGGGAAGTTTCCCGTCATATTCATTTGTTTTGATTGTAACAAAATACTTTCAAAAATGGCGGATAACATGGTTTTTAAGTGTTTAACAACAATTGTATTTCTTTTATAACTTCCAATACCGCAGGAGACCGCAGTAATCCCTTTATATTTTAAAAGTAGAAATGTTAATTAACTAGAAAAGATATATATATATATTTTTGGAATTCGGTGGAACATTTTTTTAGCTGATATATAAACCAAAAAATTACAATTACTTGCTGCCTTTTTTTTCTAAAAGTCTTTAAACAAAAAAATCAGACTTTTTTTTCTTTTAAGTAAATTTGAAATATATAGAGTCAAAAGATTATCTTCAAAATAAATGTACACTTTTATTTAAATTTAAACTACTCTTTTTTAGTTAAATAAAAATCTCACATATTTCAAATTTTTTTGAAAAAAATAACAAACTTTTTCACTATTTTTTACTATAAAATACAAAATAAAAGTTTTATTAAAAAATTATTTATACTTTTGAAATAAAAAATTATTTCAATTTAATATTATTTAAAAAGGGCACTTAATTTAGAGAAAAGTTGTGAGGGGTTCATTACCATTTTTTTGTTGTTTTGAGTCACTGTGCGTTGGGTCCGATTACGTTTACAATGCATTTTTGAACAATGTCTTGAAGAGAAAATCCATCATCAGAGGCTGCCTTTTGGGGGGGGGGGGCATTCCGGATTTTGCCGGGGCCACAGGATTTTCAGGGCCTCATAATTTTAAAATTTAAATTAATATATTTTAATAAAAATATTAATATTTGTAAAGGTGAGTCAAATCTTTTTCTTTGGATTTGCGAACTTTGAACATTTGAACAATTTAAATGAGAAAAGCATACCAACCGGAATAAATATACTATAACTATGGATATACTCGTTTTTCCAAAGTACTTTGGCTTTTTTACTTTCATTCAGTCAGTTCTGTTTTGTTTCTCCATCCTTGTTGGCGCAGAAGGAAATTGCTTGCTGCATCAAAACTCATCAGACAGTAATTATGACTGGGAGAAAGTTTGAATCTGGTCATAATAAGAGAAAAAGAAAACTCGAGGAAGAAAAATATCTCGCCACTCAGAAGAATTCAATTTTGCGTCACCTTAAGCCACTGAGTGATGCAAATACTTCTAAAGTTGCACATTTTCCTCATCCTGATGATACCCCTCTTGAAGATCCACAACCTCAAGATAATCTTGACAATCTTCCTGCGCTTGAAGATGATCCAGATACCCTACCTCATCATCATGGAGAAGATGATCCAGGTCCAATACAACTTGAAGAAGATCAAGATACACTACCTCATCATCATGGAGAAGACGATCCAGGTCCAATACAGCTTGAAGAAGATGATAATGGGATTTATGGCCCTCAACCCGAAGATGATCAACAGCCCCTCTATGTTCCAGAAAATAATCTTGTTGAAGAAAATATTACGTCAACATCACAATAAGTAGGAAATTAATTTTGTATGAAGACAGTACAGTCCCTGTTATCCGTCACTCGGTTATCCGAAAAGAATTTTTTTTCCCCAATTTTGTATTTTATTTTTTAGTTTACCTTTCCTTTCAATAGTTTCTACTGATATTTTGCATATTTTTGCCTTGTTTTGCGTTATTTAAATAATATAAATACGTACAATCACATTAAGAACTGTAACCTACTAATGCATATAATTTTTTTTTTCATTCTCCATATCCTTGTTATCCGATAATTTTTTCTCTTATCCGACACCCCTTGGTCCTGTATTAGAAATTATTAAAATATTTTCTATCGGAAAAAAGAGCACAAAATTAACTGAAAATGGATATTCTGATTGAAAACATATAACATCAGATCTCAAAGACCATGAGAAGTCCGTAAACCACAAGGAATGCTTTATAAAGTGGATGGATTTGGCTGCAAGAATGAAGAAAAATGAGACTGTCAATGAATGCAACTAAAAAAAAATCAAATTAGAAGTGGCGAAACATTCTGAAGAGAATAATTTCAGTTATAAAATTTCTTGCCTCTGACAGTTTAGCATTCCAAGCACACACTGATAAATTATTTTTTAAAGGCAATGGAAATTTTTTGCGCTTGATTGAAATGATTTCATAATTTTGATCCAATACTTCAAGAGCATATAAGAAAAATTAAATCACACGAAGTAAGTGATCACTATCTTGGCAAAAACATTCAAAACCAAATTATTCAACTTTTGGGTTCAGAGATTAAGAAATCTATAATTTTAAATTGTCAGAATGCAAAATATTATTCAATAATTATGGATTGCACTACAGACGTAACTCACCAAGAACAATTAACCCTAGTTCTTAGATTTTACAACTGCAAGTTATTTGTAGTTGAAGAGCATTTTATTGGATTTGTTGATGTAAATAGGACAACAGGTGAAGTTTTAACAGAAACTTTTCTGTAACATTTGACAGAAGCAGGTCTAGATATATTAAATTATTCATTATCATATGATTGACCTCATATATTAGATATATGAGGTCAATCATATGATAATGAAGAAAACATGAAAGGGATTCATTCTAGAGTGCAAAAAAGAATCAGAGACATTAACCCTAGATTGTTTTTTGTGCCATGTAGTGCCCACAATTTGAATTTGATGGTATGTGATGCTGCAAAATCTTCTTCAAAAGCAGTGTCATTTTTTGGTTTGGCACAAGAAGTTTATAACTTTTTCTCAGGTTCTAATATCAGATAGGCCATTTTAATGAGATCAGTGAAAACTTTGACTTTGAAGCCACTGTCTGATACTCGATGGGAGTCTCGAGTGGAAAACTTAAAGACATTACAATATGAATATTCCAATGTTTGTGATGCTCTACTTGAAATTGCGAACAGTTCAGAGTATGATACATCTACCAAAATTGAGGCGAATAATCTCGCCAAGCAAATGTCCAAATTTACATTCAGGGTAAGCTTGAGTGTATGGTATGACATATTATTTCAAGTAAATTTGGTCAGCAAAAAAATGCAGTCTCCAGACTATGATCTATCAACAGCACAAATCGAAATTGACCAACTACTCAAGTATTTTAATGACTTTCGTAATAAATGAATTAAGGATGCCAAACTTTTTGCTATGGAAATTGCAGAAGAATTAGAAGTAAGTCCTCAGTTTGAAGCTGAAAACACAGTTCGTCCCTGAAAGAAAAAAACTCTTTTATTCCTTTGAATCTGCAGATGAACCAATTTTAAATCCAGAAACACAGTATGTGGTGGAAGTTTTCAATGTACTGGTAGGTCAAGTGCTATCATCTTTAACAAGTCGATTTAATCAACTGAAAGAACTTTCTGAGCTTTTTGGATTCTTAGATAAAATTCCAGAAGCCACCCAAAATACTGAAGCACTTAAGAAACATAGCAAGGATTTAGAGGTTACCTTAACTGAAGATGGACATTCAGATGTGATTTCAAATCAATTATTTGATGAAATCAAGGCAATATCCAGTATGGCTCCAGGAAAATTGCTCCCAAAGGCACTAATCAATTTTATTTTAGAAAATCACTACGAACAATCTTTTCCAAATTTAGTTATAGCATTGCGAATTTTTTTGATATTGTCATTCACTGTTGCTTCCGCAGAAAGAAGTTTCTCAAAACTTAAATTAATTAAAACCTACTTAAGGTCAAATATGTCACAGTGCAGACTTAAAGGCTTAGCTGAGATATCAATTGAAATTGACGAGTTAAAGAACATAGATATTAGTGCATTAGCTGAAACATTTGCTAATAATAAAGTTCGTAGAGTCAAGTTTTAATGAAGTCATGACTATAATAATAATTTAATAAAAATAATTAAAAAAAAAAAAAATTATTTCAGTATTTAAGCAGGCAAATGTCTGATATTATATAAATCGTCTTTCACAAAGTTACTAACAAACAAAAGTTTTTAAAACGCTGCGTTCATCTCCAAAGCATATACAAATATATTACCTAATAATTTTTACGACGTAAAACTTTTCATGGAAACATTTTTTGATTCGCAATATTTTGAAAAACCTCTAAAATTGAAATTAAAACTTAAAAATATTTTTTAACTATAATACACTCAAGTATTAGTAGTGTGAATAAGATTTTTGACAAACTAAAAGAGTTTCAAACAGACTGCAACTTTTCAATAGACTGCAATTACTTATAAGTATTTTTATTGATATTTTGTACTTACAATTAAAAAAAAAATTTTCTCATGATGTAATTTTTAGTTTCAATGGTTAAAGACATAAAAAAAATTTTTAAGTATTTACGAAGGTATCTTATTAACGTGTTGTTATCGTGCAAAAAATATCGACTAATCAATTTATTATTGTTTTAGACAGTAAAATAACATTTAAAAATCTGATTTTCTTATAAAAAAAGCGTTTTAAATTAATTCTAAATCTAAAATCTAAAAACTATAGTTAAAAGAATTCGATTTTTGTAATACAAATCTTCTAATAAGTTTTCTTCGTCTCATAATTAACAACACCATCATCGTAAACATCGTCGTCAGCAGCATATTTAGTGTTCTTCGACTTTGTTCAGCTATACTTTAAGATTAATTTTATACAAGAACAGCGTTTAGTTTCGCGGCTAGTTATATAGTTACACTTTACAAAGTTCAGTACACTTTCTACCACTAGTCAAGGTTAGCGCTAGATTTGTAAACCAATTAACGCTTTTTACTTAAACACATTTACTTAACACTATTTACTTAAACATATTCTATTAAAAGCACGAAAGAATTTAATTTTTATTTATTGAAAAATCATGAATTAATTTTAATTTTTTTTCTTTAGTATTAAACTTCAGATCACAAAACCAAAGTCTAGAGATCAAAATATAAAAAGAATAACATCAAAAACATAATTATATTTGAAAAGTTACCAAAAGCATTTAACATCCCAGTAGGCACAAGAACGTTTTGCAAACGTTTTTTAAAGGTCCCGCGAAAACGTTTTTTGATGGTCTTTTGAACGTTAATATGAAACGGTGACCGGACGTTTTCCTAAAAACGTTTTTAGAACGTTTGTTAAGGGTCTGACGAAAACGTTTTTTATTGGTATTTTAAACATCCATATGAAGCGGTGACGTTTTTCTAAAAAAGTTTTTTGGACGTTTTTTAAGGAGTTACGAAAACATTTTTTAATGGGTTTTTATTATGTGTAAATAAAACGTTTTAACCTTTTTAAGAATTATATTAAATGCATTTATTTATGTAGAAGTTATTTCAGTAAATATGTTATGTAGAAAAAATATCTTTTACAAACGAAAATTTAGGAGCAACAGCCTAGATCCCAATAATTTAATAAATTTCTGAAAGTCTAATTTTCTGCTTATTTATAATACAACCATACAAAAAAAAGCATTTATAAATAAGCATACAAAAACGTTATAAAATAATTGTTATGTTATTCTGTCAAGAGCTCTCTTCAAATGATCTTCAACTTATCGTCCAAATTGAACTTCGTTGTATGTGACACCAGTGTTTCTAAAAGCAGAAATAACATAGAAATTGTTTATGGATTCCAACTAGCACATATAAAGGGTGTTACTTGAACACACATTTATACTTTTGGTAAATTCTACATGTTACTTTTAGTTCAATTAACAATTTTTTTAACATTTTATAATTTGATTAAATAATAAAATTAGGAAAACAAACATGTTATAAATTAAAACAATTACAAATATAAAACTGTTAAAACCTGACACTTAATTTTAAAAAATTTATGAAAATGTAATAATTAATAATAAGAAACAAGATATTTAAAATTTTACATAATAATCAAAAGAAACAATATAAATGGCATGTTCTTAAAAGAACAGAGCAATAGTATATTAGTAAAAAATTACTTATCAATTTTTTTTCATTTTACACTGCATTTTATCTATACTGACTCATCTTCAAACTTTAGGCTTGCTAATGCCACAAATATTGCATATAGAAGATCTATAATGCGAAATAATAAAAACCTAGAACATAGTAAAATATAAATGAAAAACTGTTATCATATTCATTGAAATGAACACCATAACACCATTTGGGAAACGAAAAGTCATTTTTTTTACCATAAATGTTCCACCCATAGACTTAAAACCTGATGAAAGTTCCTCATAAAAAGATGACATTCTTGGATAATCTTATATTCAGCAATTTTTTGCACTTTAATAATAGGACTTGCTTCTCTAATGTGCAAACAACTGTGACAAACAAATGTTGCACTGTTTCATTCAAATATGAATAGAAATAGCTTCATATATTTATTAATTAATTTATTTATATAATATTTTTAACTCAAACATAATTGCATTTATTTGCTTGTAACTATGTCTGCACCTTGGATACTCATAATTGCAAATAATTATTTTACTTTTTTAGTATATTTAAAAAAGAATAAATAGTTAGTTAATTAGTTAGTTAACCACAATCCAACATTATTGTGTAAATACCTTTAAGAATCAGATTCCTAAATACCTTTTTTAATAAGTCCAACTGATTCTTAAAGGACAAAACAGAGGTTATAAAACGCCTTCCAGGAAAATATAAAGATCCTGGTTGTTAAGACACCGTTATGATTCTTAACGAATCCGTTTTAGATATTTTAAAAAATAATCTAGGATTAGGCGCAAATCCAACTGCAAACCACGCAAACCACGCAAACAACGCAAACAACGCAAACCACTGCAAACCACTGCAAACCACGCAAACCACTGCAAACAACGCAAACCACTGCAAACAACGCAAACCACGTGGTCCAAAGGTGGAACCAGGTAAAAGAATTCATTGTTTAGAAAATTCAATGCCATCAGGTTCAACAGAGCTTAACAAAAATACAGATAGTAATTGATACTGTGCTTTATGTAACAAAAAATGGACAGAGTTAAGCAAGGATATATGGATTCAATGCGACGATTGCAGTAAACCATATCACCTCCAGTGTTGTGGCCTCATTTACGATAAAGATTATTTTTATGAGCTCAATATTGAAAATATCAACTTTGTATGCAACATCTGTGAATCATTTGAGAAACTGAAGGGTAGTGACAGTTGATGTCCTATTTTATGTAGGATAGCTTTGTAAATATTGTGATACATGTAGATATATTAAAAAAACTAAGTTTTAAAAGTAGTATGTTAATTTTTTAACATGAACTGAATTAAAAAAAAAAAATTTCTATATAAAATAAACTTTCTGTTATCTGTTTGATCTTTAACAGTATTTTCCCTCATTGTAATATTGTAATATAGCCTTAATTTTGGATATGAAAACGATACGTAGTGTTCAAAAGTATAATGTTCTGTTGCAAAAAAAAATGGTAGTGATTAGGCGAACAGTTTTTTTCCATGATGCAAAAATGTTCAAAGACGTTTATAGCCCCCCCCCCCCCCCATTCACGGTATCTTGTATGAGTTTATGATCATTTCCTTGTAACTAGAACTGCTTCCTTGTTGCTCATAACTGAAAACGGTAGTTTAACTTCCTTATTATATATATATACACTGCGACCATTTTCTATAGACGCACGTGGATTATGTCTTAAAAACGTACTTAACTTTTTTTTATAGTGTATTTCATTAAATTATAAATAAAGTATCAAAAAATAACGAAAATTATCAAAAAGTAATATCAAATTTGAAAAGAGGTCAATCATAAATGAATTAAGTTCAAAAGATAGCTGACTATTTTCTATAGACGCAAATCACATTTTTTAACAAAACTATCCAAAAAAATGTTTTTATCACATTTTTAGTACTCGATTGGATCTCTTTTTTGCTCAATTACTTGATAAATTCGTTTTGGCGTACTTTCCACCAAGTTTTCTAGCACTTTTGGCTCCATATCCCCCCAGCATTCTGATACCGCTACTTTTAGCTCTGCCACAGAGTTATATTGCTTCTGGTCAGCATAGATACGTCTTACAATGGTTCCCGAGATGTTTTCAACAGGATTCAAATTTGGACTGCAAGCAGGCCACCACATTCGCTCAATTTTTTTAGCTTCAAACCAAGCTTTAGTCTCGTTACTAGTGTGAATGCTGGCGTTGTCTTGTTGAAAAACAAACTTTTTGCGTCGATATTTGTTTTTAAATGGAATCAAACATAACTTTAGCACATCAATGTATTCAGAACTTTTCATTTTGCAAGATATAAATGCTAAATTTAACTTTCCTGTTGCACAAAAACCAAGCCAAACCATCAAAGATCCACCACCGAAATTCCTTTTCGAAAAATATTTGGGTTCTTTCCTCAAATCACGCCAGTAGCCACTAAAACCATCAGGCCCATCAAGATTAAACTTTTTCTCGTCCAAAAAAATCACCTGGTATTGAAAACAAAAATATTCAGCTATTTAGACATCTTAAGTACTCATGAGAATTTAATCTAAAATTTCTTACTTGTTCCCAAACGCGTGTCATGTTTTCACGGGCGAATTCCATCCGTTTCTATTTGTGAACGAGCTTTAAATTTGGTGCTTTATTCATTTTTGATCGTACTATGTGTGGGATGTCTTTTAGAACTTTTCTAATCGTCTCCTTGCAAACATTTAAACCCCAATCTGACTTTATTGTTTTCAAACTTCTTGATGAATTTGATGCGAATCGAACAATTCTGCGTTTTTCAAGGTCTGAAACCCTAGATTTCTTTGGTTTCCTCTTGATTGTTGCACAATCTGTTGGATTTTTCAAGAAATTACGGATAACGTGATCTGATCTCTTCAATCTTCTAGCAATTTCTCGATTTGAAACTTTCTCTCGATGATAAGCCAATATTTGACCTTTTTCAATATCGGTAAGGACCTTTCCCTTCGATATTTGGTTAAGTTCAACTTAATTTCGACTCACAAGATAAAAAATACTACAGAATATAAGAAATTTGCGACAAAACTCGTAAAAACTTTAGTGCGTCTATAGAAAATTGCCACGTGAATATTAAAAATTTAATTATTTTAATACAATCAAGACAATTAATAATCAGATGCATAATGGATCATTGTTTTCTTACATACACTTATTCAAAAGTACCGTTAGAACAATTTTATTACCACTGCAACACTGTAAATTCGCCAAATTCTACGTGCGTCTATAGAAAATGGTCGCAGTGTATATATATATATATATATATATTTATATATATATATACATATATATATATATATATATATATATATATATATATATACATGCATATATATACATATATATATATATATATATATATATATATATATACATATATATATATATATATATATATATATATATATATATATATATATATATATATATATATATATATATATGTATATATATATATTGTTTATTTTTGTCTAATTTACGCATGCGCAGCTAGACGTTTACAGTTTTCAAAGCGCTATTTAAACGTTTTCCTAAGGTCCCGCGAGATTAAAAATAGAATTAAAAAAAATTTATTAAAACGTTTTTAAAACGTTTTACCAATATATTTGTCGTTCAAGCGACCATTAAACGCTCACAAAACGTTTGAAAAACGTACTTGTGCCCACTGGTTAAGCGCTTCTAAAATTAAGAAACTTTCCATTTAATTGATAGATCAATCATAAGGATATTTTGCATTTTTAGAAATAGTTTTGGGTTAAATCATTTTTTAGTAATAACTTTCTAAATGTAGCCTTAAACTTATTTAACATTGTAAGAGTTTTAAGTTCAGTTGTGAGTATTTTATTCCATGCCTTTGGTCCTCTAATTGAAATTAAAAACTCAGTTGCCGCAAAATAAGTTTTGGTTTATATATAGGTGTTACTTGAAATCTATTTAAGTATTTATTCTGATTAGTTTGGAATAAGAGATCAAAAGTTTTTGGAATAATACTTTTATTAATTTTGAACATATAAAATAGAAGATGATAAATATTTATTTTGTAGATATTTAGTATATTTAACTTAGTAAAAGTTGGCAGGGTGTATAGCAACTTTCATTGGATATGATTCTGATTGCATGTTTTTGTTCATTACTTTTTTGCTCATCAGCTTAGCAAAGTAATCCTGTAACTTTTATTTCTGCTCGACTTAGATCTCTCTTTTTATTGCACTGACCATTTTTTTATTATCTGAACTTATTTATTATTTAGTGCAAAAAAAATTAAGAAATAATAAAAAAAAAATTTTTTAGCTACCCTGTTAACCAGTGCAACTTGGTACCAGCTGGAACCCAACTGGGGAAAATGCTGGGTACCATCTGGGTTTTCTATATGGTTCCCATCGTTATTTTGTCATCTCGATTCAACTGGATCACATCAGGGATTAGTCTAGGTTTTCCCATATAGAACCCAGATATTTTTTCTATTTAGCGCGCGTTTTCATAATTATTTAAAATTTGTTTTAGCAGATTCGAGACTAGTTTTTTTTCTACAAGTGTAACAATTTTTATTTCACATTAATAAATTAAGACTATTTATATTGAAAAGGCGATAATCGTATTAGGCAAATACATATAATAGATATAAATCAGTTTAAAAAACAGATTAGAATTTCATAATATTTATGAGAAACTTTTTTGTATAAAAAAAAATTTTATAAAAAAAAATACATTAATCACCTGGCAACTTTAAAAAGAAAATACTAATCTTATGAAACAAAAAATTTATCGTTAAAAAATAACAAATAAAAAATAAAATACAAAAATAAATAACAATTAATAAAATAATAAAAACAATTTCGAATGCTTCTTCAGTTTATATCATTATTTCTGAAAGGTAGTCTGCAATCATCAGTTTATATCACAAGTTCTGATAGTCAGTTTGTAGGGAATCTAAAACAATGTTATCTAAATGTTTGATATTATTAAACTTGATATGAATAGCCTGTAAACAACCCTGATATAGCAAGACTACAATGGCATTGGTAAGGAAGGAGGCGTGAACTTCCAGTTAAATGCTCTCCCGCGGTGCTCCGTGATAAGACCGTAAGGACTTCTGGGAGCACCTATAAAAAAAAAAATTATTAAATCATAAATAAAGGAATATTCAACTATCTAGGACCAAAACTCTTTTTTTAATTTCATGTTGCATTTGAGGTATATTTTATGATTGTTTATTAAATTTATTTCACAGTAAATTCTGAAAAAAATACCCTGCGATAAATTATTTGAAACAACACCCTGTGATAAATTATTTGAAAAACTAATTATACATAAATAAACTTTAAACGTTACTACAGTGTGATTGATTACTATACATAAAAATACATACAATCATATACAATTTAATAAAATGATTATTGAAATGGTATTGCATCAATTACACAAATGCTTTACCATGTATGCTCTACTGTTAGAAAAATAAATGTTAATCTATTAATTAACTGATAAATGAACGCTTATGTAAAAATTAAAAAAAGTTACCAAAGAGGTACTAAATGAACTTTATATGAAAATTCCTGCAACTCTATACTTACTACAAATTATGTCGCATTAATATAAATGTACTTTTTTATAAAAGTTGTAATAATTATTTATAACATTTTATTAAAAATAAAACAAAATAAACTGTTTTGGGTAAAAAAAAATGTACTACCATTATACCATTTACATCTTATTGTAGTTAATATACCATTTTTTTACCAGCCTAAATCTCAGCTGTAATACATTTACAGAAGCCCGAGCAAAACACATCAGAAACCTGTTTTTTTTTTATATTTTTGATTAATAGAAATTTATTTATTTTATCAAACTCTGTAAACTAATAGTTTGTGATAATAAAACTCAGGAATTAAAAACTTTTCTTTCACTATATAAAAAATGAAAACATAATATTGAAAATAAACTTGCCAGATGAAGTTTAACTTAGATTTAGATGAACCATTTCATGGGAGATTTTGAATAAACTTTATTTTATCAAAATTATATATAATGCCATATTTTTCAACTAATATTTGTTAAAGTAATGTATTTTCTGTTTTAAATCATTAATCAACGCAAACCAACTTTTAAAACAAAACATTGATACTATTAAACCTTTTAAACCAGAAAATTTCTTCAAATCTTTAACAAAAATAACATAAATAGCTCATAGCTCAAGGTTTTTAATTAACTAACACTCTATACTATAAAAAAAATTTTATGATTATGAATGCAAAATTAAAATATAATAACAAAGGTACAATTATTTATTTAATCGACATATTGTCAGCCGAGAATCAAGAGGCCGTATGTCCACAATTTGTATTTTTTTTCTTTATTATCAATAAATAATCAACAACCAATAGAGTATGGGTCCAATAAATTTCGCCTCAAGAATAATACAACTTTTAAAAATATTTCAAAGTTTAGTCGGACATTCTGGCAGAAAGTCTTTACGAATTTTTTACGAAAGTCTTTACGAAAACTTTAAAATTTAATTTCCTTGGAAACACAAAAAATGGAAAAACGGCCTCTTTGTTCTCGGCTGACGACATATGAAACAATTTTTTTCCGTTTCTATAAAATCAATATAGCTATCATATTCATATTTATATTATTCAAAACTTTTTTATTCAATTTTGATTTTGGCAAGCTTACTACAACTCAAAAAAATAACATTTTAATGCTAATGTTTGGATGTTAAAAATCAGCAGCGTATACCATATCTCTCCGTTCAGCTTAACGGAGCTTTTGTCTGAAATTTCATTACAATATTTTTAAGTAAAGAAATGACAAAAATTTCTATAAATTCGTTTAAATAAAACTAATACCAAATAAAACATTTATGTTTAAAAAATTATATTTTTAAATAAATTTTTTATTAATGTTAAAATTATTTACATTAAAACTTTAAAAGAAATTTTTGACTAACACTCCATTAAGCTTAAGGGAGAATATGGCCCCAAGCTTAACTGAAATAGTAAATAAATAGTAATTATAGAAAAGTATTAGTAATTTATAAACAATAATCTTATGAAATGATTATTATTTTATTATTAGATTTGAACACATTCTTATGATTAAAGTTTGCGTAACATGAAATCAAACTCTTAGTCACCATGTATAATGTCTGATACCTTTTTTATAACATTTTAAATACACATTTAATATAATATTACTCTGCTACTATATCATATAGTATGTTGCTATATGATATACTATATATTATATATATATATATATATATATATATATATATATATATATAAATATATATATATATATATATATAAATATATATATATATATAAATATATATATATATATATATATATATATATATATATATATATATATATATATATATATATATATATATATATATATATATATATATATATAGATATACATGTATATATATATATATATATATATATATATATATATATATACATATATATATATATATATGTATATATATATATACAGTATTGGACAAAACATTTGCAACCAACATCGAGCAATGCTAAAAAGTGTTCCTCATTTTACATGACTTAAAAGCGAAACGAACTATACTACCACAGCAAACTATTCAGGAGTCTGGAGTCATAGCATGCCATGACATGAGCAATCAGCTGACAGGTGACAGCACACAGGCAGAATTTCGTTGACAAGTGCCATTTTGCAGCGGTCAAAACAAGTGCAACTTTTTTGGTTTGTTTCATTTTCTTAAGTCTGGTCCGTGTCAGCGTCACGGAAGTTTTTTAATAATTAAAGGAAGTATCCAGATGTTTCCAGAAGTTTCCAGAAGCATGCAGAAGCTTCCAGAAGTTTCCAGAAGAAGCATCTGGAAGCATCCAGTAGCATCCAGAAATATCCAGAAACATTCAGAAGCATCCAGACGCATCCAGAAGCTTCCAGAAGCATCGAAAAGAAGCATCGAAAAGAAGCATCTAGAATCTTCCAGAACAGGTTCACACAGGTTCATTTTACTATATAAGAGACATGTAAATCGACATGTAATTCAGTCAGTATATGGAAGTCAATCAGTCAGTATTATGAAGACAGTTTATCGAAGTGAGTTTTATCAAAGTGTTTTATCGAAGAACATCAATGCAAGAAGTGAAATACAACAAGTGTTTCATTGCATCAATACAGTCCACATCCAACCAAGAAGTTGTGTTCCATAGAGCAATATTGTATCATCACAAGGTAAATGTAACACCGTAAGCCTTGAGAAGCGTGATTATTTATTTTTATTATTTTTATGACTTCAAATACAAAAATGGCTCCCGACAGTCTTGGATTGGAACTAAGAAAGAAAATTATTGGCGATTACGTAAGTGGAATGTCACAAAAAAGTATTTGTGAAAAATATCGCGTAAAAAAATGGACCGTATCAAGACTATGTTCCAAATATCGTTCTACGGGGAGGTTGGCAGCAGATAACAAAGGTGGAAAACCGCGTTCCACCACTTCTAGAGAGGATACTATGATCGTCAGATCCGTCAAGAAGGATCCCTGGATATCATCAGTCGAGATACAGAAGCAATTAGAGCTTCCTGTATCGGACCGAACAATCAGACGACGTGCTGTTGAAGCCGGATTCTTTTCTCGACGCCCTGCAAAGAAAACCGCTGATTTCACTGAAAAACCAGAAGAAAAGACTCCTGTTTGCTACATCTCATATTGACTGGAATATGCAGAAAAGGCGAACTGTCCTGTTCAGTGATGAATCGAAGTTCAACATCATTTGGAGCGATGGCATTTGCCGTGTACGTCGACCGGCCGGAAAACGCCTCAATTTACGTTACTGCCATAAGACCGTGAAGCACGATGGAGTCAATGTAATGGTCTGGGGTGTTTTTCTGCTAACGGTCTAGGTCCAATACATCGAAACGATGGAATAATGGACCGTTTCATGTATAAAAATATCCTGAAAGATGTTATGTTACCTCATGCTGAATGGAATATGCCAATAAAATGGGTTTTTCAGCCAGACAACGGTTCAAAACACACTACAAAAGTAGTCAAGCAGTGGTTTCAAGACAACCACCTATCGGTGATGGATTGGCCGCTTCAATCTCTGGATCTCAACCCTATCGAGAACCTGTGGGAGATCGTCAACCGCAGAATTAATCGTGAAGGTGTTCGTAATAAGGATCAACTGTTTGAACAAATCCAAAAGGCCTGGGCAGCGATTCCACAAAGTTTCATTGATCACCTGATCGAATCTATGCCTCGAAGATGCAAGGCTGTGATCGACAACAAAGGATTCGCCACGAAATATTGATAGCAAAATACAGCTTGATCAACATTTTGTCGAGTTGCACTTGTTTTGTCCAGAAAAAAATCAACTTTTTTTAATACTTTTGATTAATTTATTAGTTTTCGTGTACAAATAATGAACTTTGTGATGAAAAAAATGCCAATAAAACTGCTCTTGATCGGAAATTTACCATTATACCACTCGCGTCCCATCTTTGAACAGGTCATAAACTATTCACGGAAACCTCATGTCAATCCAAGTAGAAACCCCGATTCAATTTGCGACTACATTTTTACACCATATGGGACCCATCTGGCACCCAGATCAATTTCCAGCCCAAACCCAGTTCTAGTAATTCCAGCTCAATCCAGACATTTCCAGCTAAGACCCAGTTGCGCTGGTTAATTGGGTTTGTTATGTACGCTCATTTCCTAAGTTCCTACTTTATAATTTAGCCACTTAACAATTTATATCTAACCATATTACATGGTAACACAAAATATTGAAAACTAAATTTATATTTTAATCAAACTTTCTCATTGATATAGAAACACAATACCTATATGAAACAAAATTCTAAAAAAGGAGGCTTAGCAACATCTTATGACTTCATTACCAAAACATTCCCAAGTTAACATTAATAAAGGCGCTGTTTGGATTGTTAACTAAAACCCATATGGGATATCATCCTGGATCCTGCCATATTTTGACAGTGGTTCCCAGCTTAGGCTCATATGGATTTAATTTGCCAAGTATTGTGTATGAGTTCCACCAAAATGTTTTACTTTAAAACTGTAATTTTTCCATATATATTTGCAACTAAAACGTATATGAGAAACCCTCCTAAAACCCGCCGGATTTTGGCTGTGAGGATTTCTTACTTGAGGAGCCATAAGGTTTAGCCCGTATGAGAATCAATGCAAATGTTGCAAAACTTCTTTTAAAATGTCAAAAATATAAAAGAGAAATTATAAAGTTTTGTTTGCTTATTTCAAAAAAATAACCATTAAAATTACATTGTTATTGGGCAACTTATAGCAAATTGTTAATAGTGTATTGTCTGCCTTCACGGTTGTCTTGCAAATTAAAAGCTTGTATATCAATGTTATAACTACTTCTTTGAGAGTTATTAAAAAGCAACTTACTGTCGGTAGCATCAATTGCATAGAGACTAAGAAAATCTTTGTACATTGTAAAATTTTCAGAAACTGATCGAACACATATAGACTTTTGCTTAATACTGAAAATGTCTTGAGTTTTATCGCATATTACAGAAAAAAAAGTTCTCGATTTAATAGCACTAAGTACATTCCTTACCACATAATTTGCCATTAGTTCTCTCATCTCGTTAACAATATTATGGGACATGCACTTACTGTTTGACAGCCAGCTCGATAGAGGTGGATAATCTTCACTCCTCATTAAAAGTAACTGATTAAGATTGCCTTCAATTTCATCATTCCCTTGAATAGCAAAGCCTTGTTGAGTAACACATTTTAATGTAGAGTTACACAAATTAAGCACTCCCCAGTGGGCACAGGACCTAAATAAGACGTCTTTTGAACGTTCAAAAGACGTCCAAAACGTTCAAAAGACGTTTAAAAGACGTCTTTTTTACGTCCTGTGCCCACTGGGTCGTAATGCTCATAGCACTGCTTATCATACATTTCACTTATCATTTGATGTATAGTTTTTAAACCTGCTGCACGTAGTGTAAATAATTTTTCCTATGCCTCCTTATGGAATGATGATAGGTCGTGTTTTCTCAGTCTTTCTACAGCCTTTTTCCAATTGTCATAACCAATTGTCAAAACATTTTGTTCACCGCATTTTGAAAGAGATACCAGATTTTTCTTGACAACACCAATGCAAATATAGCAAAATACTTTCTTTTTGGAATAATATAGATGAATGTAAGGGTAATCTAAATTCCATATTTCATTGAAAAATCAAAGTTGTTTGCCATACGTTTTTTTGGTTGCTTCAATATTGGCACAATTTATTTATGTTTTTTCGGCATTCCACTCCCAACAGGAACAAGCAGGAAAAGATTTTTCAATGTCGTTTCCTTCTTGAATAATTTCTTCCGTGGGCATAGTTGGACTTGAAGAATGCTTGTCACGTACAAAGTAAGAAATCAGTGTTTGTTGTTTTTTATGAGACGGTTTCGTCATGACTCTTCGCAATTGTAAGGAAATACTAGTCGTAAGATTAGGAATTGTGAATTATGTAAAATATGCTTATGTATAGGTTTATATAATATTCACAACCGTTAATCTCTCCCTTGTGAATTGCAAAACATTGTTCAAAGCAAACACATAAAGTTATTATTTCAAATACAAAACGCTAATTACTCCCTAGAAGCTTGAAAAACATGATTCGAACAAATACGTTAAGTTAGTATTTCAAATACAAAATACTTATTGACCTCTAGCGGCTTAAAGTTGTGGTTTAAAACAAAATAAAAACTTTTAAAATAATAACTTTACAGACTTGAAAAGTGAAAAGGCCAATAATACCAAAAACTTCCACACTTTTAATAGTGGTGAAGCTGAAGTCCCCAAAGCCCCCACTGTTCCGCCACCCCTGTATATATATATATATATATATATATATATATATATATATATATATATATATATATATATATATATATATATATATATATATATATATATATATATATATATATATATATAGATTTAACTAAATATATGTATAAATATATATATATATATATATATATATATATATATATATATATATATATATATATATATATATATAGATTTAACTAAATATATGTATAAATATATATATATATATATATATCTATATATATATATATATATATCTATATATATATATATATATATATATATATATATATATATATATATATATATATATATATATATATATATATATATATATATCTATATATATATATGTATATATATATATATATATATATATATATATATATATATATATATATATATATATATATATATATATATATATATATATATATATATATATAGATATAGATATATATATATAGATATATATAGATATAATTTTTTTTTTTTTTTGTTCTTGTTTACAATTATATAACTGAATATTTCGTTTTTCAAAGAAAAAGTAATTATGTCGTTATAAAATACAATATATAGTAATAAATTTAAAATATCAAGAACGCGGGTACTCGAAAGAGATCTGATGATCTTGTCACCGAAAACTGCTAAAAAAAATCTTCGAAACTGCTTTTAACACATTTAAATAAATACTGATATATATAGAAAATAAAAAATTAGCGACAATTAAAATTACACTATCAATACATAAAGGTGGGGTAAAAAATTACATTATTGTAAACACCTTTTGAAATAAAGTATAATAATAAAAAAAAACTTATATAATTAAAAAAAAAAACAATATCTTAAAATTAAAAATTTAAAAGTACGAAGATATTTCATCTATTAAAAATACAATATTTTTCAGTTTTTGTTTGAAGGAGTGATTACTACAATTTTCAAGAATATCAAAATTTTTAAAAAATACTTTTTTCGATAAGAAAGCTCCACGAAACGAAATGCACGATTTTCCAAATTTTGTATGGTAAACAAGTTGAAGAATAGTTTCATTATTTCGTAAGATATAATTTTTTTTTTCTTTTAATGAAAATGAATTATGAAAAGGTTTAGGTGATAATTTGTTTTTACACTTAAGCATAAAACAAAGAACATTGAAAATATTCAGCTCGTATATATTCAAATTTTTCATATCAATTAAGAGAGGGTTGGCATGAGAAAAAGGATCCTTAAAATTAATAAGGCGTGCAACATGTTTTTGTTGACGATACAGAGGTTTAAGTTTACTTTTAATTGAACTACCCCACGCAATATTCGTATAGTTTAAGTGGCAATGAATAAATATTCACATAGTTTAAGTGGCAATGAATAAATATTCGCATAGTTTAAATGGCAATGAATAAATATTCGTATAGTTTAAATGGCAATGAATAAATATTCGCATAGTTTAAGTGGCAATCAATAAATATTCGCATAGTTTAGGTGGCAATGAATAAAGGAATAATATAGTTGAATTAAAGTATGCTAATTTAGAATACTTCTTGCTTTGTATAATATTCCAAAACTCTTTGATATTTTCCTGCACAAATTTTCGATTTGTTTTTTCCAAAAAAGATTTTCATTAATACTTTTTTTTAGTATATTGTCTATAAAAAGACAAGGCATGCCTTTCGGCAGTAGTAGTCGGGATGGAAAAGAATCCATTTGGTTTTATCAATATTTAGAGAGTTTATTTATCTTAAACCAATCAGAGATTTTAACTAGTTCGTTATTCATGCTTGCAAATAGAGATATAATTTTGTTATGGGATAAAAATAGGTTGGTGTCATCTGCAAACATGATTGATATTAAGTTTGAGGCATGATTGATTTAAGTTTGAGTTTAAAGATCATTTATGTAATCTTATAAAGATCATTTATGAGGAACTCCACATTTAATATATCAAGAAATTTACTCTTCCGTTTAGAATCAACGTAGACAAATTGCATCCAATTACTTAGATAATTTTTAACCCACTTTAAAACACTGCCAGTTATTCCATAGTATTTTAGTTTGTTAACAAGAATTTCATTATCAATTGTATCAAATGCTTTTGCTAAATCTATGGTAACTCCCAAAGTGAATTGAGAATTCTCAAAGGATCTAATTATACTTCTTGTAAATTGGATATGGGACGATAATTGCTTGCATTAGTTAAATCTCCTTCTTTATATACTGTTATAATCTTTGCTATTTTTAGCTGATTTGGAAAAACGTCTTGTTTAATTGAACCAGGTATCTGTTAGGAAATCGTATGAGTTGATAAAAATGTTTCCATTAATATCATCCGGACCAATCTCTTTGTTTAGTTTTAGCATTTTAAGGCACATTTAAATTCTTCAAAAGTGAGTTCAAAAAAATTAAGTTGAGATGTAGGGGAAAAGAAGTGACCTTTTGGAGAACTTTTTTGGCTAGGTTTGGACCAACTGACACAAAAGATTTTTTAACTCTTTATTTTAATGGTTTTGGGTAGAGACATTTTATGTTGCTACTGATTTCTCTAATGACTTTCTTAGAGCGTTTAGAATTAAGTTTATATTTTTCGAGTAAATTGTTATAATACTTATTTTTGAGATATTTTCTTCGTCGTTCAAAAGTTTTAGCTTAATTTTTATAAACATTTTTACTTTCCACTGATTTCGATTTTAAACATTTAATATATAACTTCTGTTTGATTTTCGAAGATTCCTAGTAATCCATGGTAATTTATTGCTTTTTTCATTGAAATTAATTTTAATTTTTGGGATATTTGTGTCATATATTTCAAAGAAGGTTTTAAAAAGAGTGTTGTAAACTAAATTTACATTGTTCCAAGTATCAATATGACTCCAATAAGGAAGCGATAATTGCTTCTTAAACGATGTTAAATTTGCTTCATTAAAAATACGTTTGTAAAAGACTTGATTTGAATTTAGTAATGTTTTTATGTTAATAATAATGGAAAAGAATATTGAAAAATGATCAGAGATGTTGTTTTTAATTATGCCTGGGTGGCGGTATATGTTTTTTTGTCCACAATACACTGCAATTTAAAAAAAAAACAGAAAATCTTAGCCATTGTAGTGAAGAATGTGAGTCATTAACCTTAGAACTGATTAATAATAAGAAAAAAGTGCAAAAAGTTTTTTTAACTGCAATGTATAGACCACCTAGTGGTCTGTTTGAAAAATATTTAGAACAGTATTTAGAAACGGTAAGAAATAAACAACTATACGTAATGGGGGACTTCAATATAAACCTTTTAGACATAAAAACTGATAATAAAGTTAAACGCTTTATAAATATTCTTAATCAACATGGTATATTATTATTATTTAACAAGCCAACTCGTGTTACTCATCAAACTAAAACACTCACAGACAATATCTTTACTAATAATTTTTCAAAATATAACATTCAAAGGTGGATCATAAAAACCGATGTAAGTGATCATTTTCCAATCTTTTTTACTTCTAATTCAATATACAAAGAAAAATCTGATAGGATACCAAACAAAATAGTATATATAAAAAAAAGGGAAATAAATAAAAATAGTATAAAATTTTTCGCGGTCACTTATCGCTAATAAATTGGCAACAACTTATTAACTACAAAGACGCAAATAAAGCTTATGAACATTTTATCTGTGAGTTCAGTAATGCTTATGAAAAAGCATTTCCAAAACAAGTAAAAAGAGTCAGGCTCAAAAATTTGTAAAGTCCATGGATTTCACAAGGCTTCATCAAATCTTCCGAAAAAAAACAAAAACTCTACGAAAAATATTAAAAAAAAACAACCTACAAAAATGATAAGATATATAAAACTTATAAAAGCCTTTTTGAAAAACATAAGAAACAAGCTAAAAAAATTATTATTCAAGTCTTTTACAAAATAATATTGGTAATAATAAAAAAACATGGGATGTTATAAAAGAAGTAATAGGAAAGGAAAAGATTGATCCAGGTAATATCCTGCCAAACCATTTAAATATCGATAACAAAAACATTGTTATTAATGTTCAAAAAAAGATTGCTGAAAGTTTTAACAATTATTTTACAAACATCGGAAACACACTAGCTAATAAAATAACTCAAAGTAAAAAAATATTTAAATTGTATTTAAAAGAAGTAGACTTTGTAATGGATGAGTTTGACTTATCTTCTGATGAGCGAAAACGAAACGCATTTAAAACAATACAATCAAAAAAGAGTCCGGGCCTTGATGATATCAGCTCTCATGTGGTTAAAGAAGTTTATGATGTTATTGAATATCCCCTATTGTATATCTTTAATCTCTCATTAAAAAGTTGAGTTTTTCCTGAACACTTGAAATTAGCACGCGTAGTTCCGATATATAAAAGCGGAGATAAATCTACTTTATCAAACTATAGGCCTATCTCCATACTTTCATGCTTTTCGAAAGTACTAGAACGCATTATGTACAACAGACTTTTTTCATACCTCCAAAATCACAATATCCTTTTTAATAACCAATACGGATTTAAAAAAGACCATTCAACTGAACATGCAGTAATAAAGTTAGTCAACGAAATTTCAAATGGGTTTGACAAAAATCAATATACACATGGAGTATTTATCGATCTGTCAAAGGCGTTCGATACAGTGGATCACAAGATCCTTCTATACAAACTTAGTAATTATGGTATAAAAATCTAAAATGGTTTAGATGCTATCTAAACAATCGTAAACAAGCTTTATATTACAAAAAAACTTACACTTCCCTTCAAACCATTACTTGTGGCGTTCCCCAGGGATCTATTCTAGGTCCTTTGCTTTTTCTTGTCTATATTAACGACATATTTTTGTCTTCTCGTATACTGAATTTTATTCTTTTTGCAGATGACACCCAAGCTTTCTACACCCACTCAAATATTAAAACTATTTTTAACATAGTAAATCAGGAGCTTAAAGGGCTAAGCATTGGTTGAAAGCTAACAAACTTTCTTTGAACATTGAAAAAAGCAAAAACATTCTTTTCACAAAACCATCAAAGTCAGACACATTGCCATTAAAACTTCCGGATATTTTAGTTGACAAAACAATATTTAAAAGAGCATTTTTTGTGAAGTTTCTAGGAGTCATTCTAGATGAACATATTAGCTGGAAAGAGAATATCAAGTTGTTAGAAAATAAAATATCTAAAAGCATTGGGATTATGCATAAAACTAAGTATTTTTTAAATAAAGTATGTCTTAAAAGTTTATACTTTGCATTTGTTCATAGCTACATTAGCTACTGCAATGTTGCCTGGGCAAGTACTTACCAATCAAAACTAGCCTTAGTCTATAAAAAACAAAAGCAAGCATGCCGCATATTCACAAATGGATATGTTAGTGCTAAACAAATAATGAAAGAACTGAGAGTTCTTAATATTTATGAACAAAACATCTATAGCATCCTTTAGTTTATGTTCAAAGTAAAAAAAAATTTGGTCCCAAAAATATTCCATAATTACTTCCAACTTATTGATTATAAATACGAAACAAAACATTCTAAGCAGAACTACTATATTCCAAAAATGTCTTTGAGTCAATCCCAATTCTCAATATCTAGAAGAGGACCACAATTGTGGAACTCATTTCTCACAAATAAGATTAAAACGATAAACTCTTTTCATCATTTTAAATGCGTTGTTAAACAACAGTTACTTGACCTCAACATTACTGAAACAATCTCTTATTTTAAAAAAAAACTTTCACACGTCTTAAAATTTTTTTTTATTTTTTTCTTTCCATTTACACAATAGCTGGAAATGATTATGGTTATATTTATAAAAATGCATTTAATTGTATTTATATTTATGAAGATACATTTACTTGGCTATTTTACTTATACGAGTTCTTATATTTATATATATTTAAATACCTTATAATTTGTGTTTATCTTATATTTAATTGATATTGATTGTGAAACATAATTGAAGTTAACGGGGCAAGATGATAAGACCATCGTCTTCTGCTTGCTCCAGTCAATTTGTTAAGTTAACAGTTTTGTAAAAAAAATTATTTTATATTGACGAAAAAGATTATATAAGAAAGTGGGAAATAGCAGTTTCAATTTTTAAAACTTCTCTGAAATACTCATGCCATACCTTATAAAAAATTACATTTTTTAAAATATAAATTAGCAATCCTCCTCCAGGTGTATTAGTTTTCAGCGCTAAAGGTATCAAATTAAAACCTTGTAAATTGAAATTAGAACAAACGCCATCAGAGTTTCAGTTAAATCTTATACTCCTGATTTAGGTGAGCAGTCTGACGTCATACTGAAATAGCCGGCTGGCTGGGTATTCAGTACATAAACCAACTGACAAATAGCCTGACTTGCAGCGGAGTACTGCTATATAGACTGAAGGTTTGGCATAGGAAAGCAATCTTTTCATTCATTTTTCTTCGTTTATTTTCAGGACTAAAGCAAAAGAAGTGATCAAATGCTTATATAAATACGCTATTGTATATATATATATATATATATATATATATATATATATATATATATATATATATATATATATATATATATATATATATATATATATATATATATATATATATATATATATATATATATATTGTATATACAGACAGCAAGGATATACTGGTCCTATAGTGGCTAGCTTATGCCAGCGAATTCATTAAAGGACCGATAAAGTTTCGTTTTGAGATTTCCAGTTCTGGGAAGTCGTAACAGGGCCTTTATAAAATTGCCTGAGCTGGGTAGTTGCAATAAAAACCATCAACGGTCCAACAAAGATTTGCAGAAACAGAGCAACACACATTGGGCCCATTAGTGGTAAAATCAAGTTAATGTTGATATAAACTAGAGCCGTAAACGCAAATGCGCAGATTTTTTCCATCTTTACAAATATATCTAAGAACTTTATTGATTAAAAAAATACTTTCAGCTGAGAATCTACTCTGATTTTTTATATTCTATTTTGTGTACATAATGTGTTTTTAGAATACAAATTACATAATGATCATGTTATTAATATTTATCTCAAGCGTAATAATTTACATCAAACAATCATTAAATAGGTTCGTGGAAATCCGCGTTTTCGAAAAAGGTTCGTGGAAATCTTTTTTTTAGTTACCATAGCGAAGACGTGATTAGTTGGAAAACTTTTTAGAATTTGATATTAACATAGATTATTTTTAAAAAACTAGAATAGTGAAACTTTATTACTGTTAGATTTATTATTTTATTAGATGGCTTTATTATTAAGTTTTTTGATGTCTAAAACTTTGTTGTACTTTGGACATGAAATTAATGGTGAAGTTATGCTCTTCTTTTTTTCTATACTATGCTTATTTTTAATTTTTTCATTTATCTATGCACCTGCAATCCATCAATCAATCAATCATTTATTTCACTTTATAAAATAATATTAATACAAAGCTAAGATCAGTCACAAACAGTTATGTAACTGACAAAAACGTGACGACCTACAAATATTAACCGTAAATTTGTAAAAGTATATAAACTTAATAGTAAATTAATAATAATAATAAAATTAATAATGATAATACAGTAATAATAGTTGTAATAATAACAGTAGTAATAACAATAATAATTATAATAATAACATTAGTAATTTGCAACAGTAGCAATAATAAAAATAATAATGTCAATTATAGAGATAATAATACTTAACAATAACAATATGTGCATAGAAGTGGTCATTTGGGGAAGTGCTATAAATAATATCATATAAGCTATACCTACATTTATTTAAGACACACACATACATTATATATATATATATATATATATATATATATATATATATATATATATATATATATATATATATATATATATATATATATATATATATATATATATATATATATATATATGTATATATATATATATATATATATATATATATATATATATATATATATATATATATATGTATATATATATATATACACATGCACACACATACATACACATATATACATACACATACAAGACACATACATACATATATATACATATATATATATATATATATATATGCGCTCTTAGTCATTAACATAGGAAAAAATCATAAAACTGATTGAGACTGGTGATAATGACTCATTTACTTGGTACACACTTATTTACTTATTTCATGCATTAAAAACATCCATTTTCTGTCATTGCATTTCTACTTATTTATTATAAGACAGCAATAAACATGCTTTTTTATTTTGATTGTAGTTTTATTTAAGACAATAGTTACTGTAATAAGATTAATCGCTCGTAAAAGTTGTCTTTTTTCTGTCAGGATATTTCTGTCTATATTTTTAAACTACCAACAACAGGAACTGCTTTTGCTCTTTGTTAATTGTATGTAGTCTATTATATTCGTCCATTAGTGCTACGCCTCGTTCTGCAATGATGTTGACAACCCTCATGCTTCGAACAGTGGACTTGACAGTCTTGAACTCATCATCATGTTCCCATTCGCTCACACTGTTTTGAAGAAAGTGTGATGGAAGTCCTGTGAGGCTGAAAAATCTTTGTGTATTTAATGTGACAAAGTCCTCCAGTTTCTTTTCTTGGATAAATGAGCAGTCCACAGTAGCCTGTTTCATAGGTATCTGATCCAAAACATTGTTCAATGCTTGGACCATCTTGACCTTCATCTCAGGACGAACCTCATCATCAAAAGAAGCTAAAGCAACAAGTTCCTCTGATAGGTACCAGAGATGCCCTTGTAACTTCTTCACAGCAATTTTTGAGATCTCAGGATGTTGGGTCTTGTAGGCATCCAAGTCTTTCAAGAGCTGCAGATCAAGTCTAGGAGCTGAGGTTGCTTCAGGAGATCTGTACCAGGCTGTAATGTGCAGTCGAACTGTGAAAAGGCAAATATCCCTTATTCCTTTCTCCTCTCTTTTTGTCAACCTGAATTGGTCTCTAAACATCCAAATCTTCAACACATAAATAGCTTTCGCCATCCAGCAAGCACGGTGTAGACTGGCAGGAGCTCTAAATGAAATGTCCCTCAAAGGTACTCCTCCCAAAAAAATAATAGACTGCACTTTACTTGATCGTTAATTCCCCATGCCACTGACACGTCATGCACTGCAGATGCCGCATTTTCACCTGTTCCTGATGGTAGTTTTGGAACACTAAGAAGCTGCTGCACTCCTACTCCAGATACTAGAATTGGAAGTCGGTCGACAGTTTCTTTACTTGTGATGTCAACAAGTAATTTTCCATCCCAATGAATACATAAAGGAACTTCTGGTTTGAATTCCTTCTTTAAACTTTCTGCTATCTTCTTGCGGTGTTTTTTTCGTTCTCTTCGATTGGAAGCTGGATTAACGTTGTATTCTGTTGGATCATGATCGAGAAGTTGTGATGCCAGTGTTAACACAAGTGCCGCCCCACAATCAATCAATTTAGCCGCATCTAAATTATCCGCTAACTTCTCCTTCATTATATTTTTTCTGCCACGTCTAGGACGCTTTGGAGCCAGTGTACCTGAAGTTGATGGCTCAGAGTCATCTTGGTTACCAGGCAAGGCATCTTCTTGAGTTGTGCAATCTTATTTAGGGTTATCTTCACCTTTAGATGATGATGAAAGAACAACTGTTTTTTCTGGATATTTTCTTGCCATCTCCTCTCGGTCCCTTTTTTGGTTCATTTCTTTTTGTCTTTTTCTTGATACTTCTTCTTGCTTTGCCAATTTCTTATCGACTGGACCCATTTTGACTCTCCGAATTTTCTCTCTTTGGCATAATAGGAAGTCTTTATCCTTCTGAATAGTAATCATTTCCAATGCGTTGACATGGGCAATATTGAATAGTTCTTCTAACCCTACATTCCATTGGTCTTCCTTTTGTTTCAAATAATCTGAACCCTTAGCTTTATTCTCTTTATTTTTCTTCAACTTTTCCCATTCCTTGTAAATGTTTTCAATTTTAGGGACAACGTGCTTCTTTAATTGCACTGGTATTTGGGCCTTTGACCAAACTTTAAAAACATCATTTGCTGTGGAATGTAATGCTTCCCTAATACTTTGCTTGGCGTCCGCTTGTATGGAAGAAAAGGGCCAACACTTCCCTTTTTGATGGAAGCATAACACTATCTAAAGAAGAGGACATCTGTCCAATAAGCCATATCTCCGTTTTCTTTCTGGTAACTAATCTGGTTGATGAAGCCATCATTGTACAGTAGTTACACTAGTTTAACCTGCATAAGGAACAGTTTAGCATTATAGACACAATTCTGCACACTAAAAGTAAAAAAATTACTAGTTATAAGATGTTTGTATGCTAAGCACTAACCACTTTTGTTGCATAACATCATACGCAACATAAGCATTTTTAGGGTACATTTGTGCAATACTGTAGGGTCGGTAACGACCCCTAAAAATCATTCTCAAAAAAAAAAAAGTATTACTTTTTTTATGATAATGAACCAAATGGCAGGGTGGCCTTTGCAAAAATCGAATCTTCAAAAAAAAGAAACACCCTAATGTACCTTATTGTATATTTATATATAAAATATATGTATATTATTGTGCATATAATTTAAACAATTTTGACTTATTTTATTATCTTTTTGTTGTCATAATCATAACTTTTTTTTAAGTGTTTTTAACACATTTATCTTTATATTCTAATAGTTTAATAGGAATAATATAAAGATAACATCTTCTTTATAAATATAGTATAACTTTGTTATTGTGCTATGCAAAGTTGTTAAATTCAAGAAATGGATACCTGAGAATTATTAACATATGAGGCACGAGATAGGAAAAGGTACTAGGTTGACCATTTTTTGGATTGTTTATATATTATTTGTTGCTTTTTGTAATTGAATTTTCTTTAAATAATGGAGCATTATACCAATTTGTTATATCCAAGTCATAAATCTGTATAGTTGTATTGCCCCAGTAAACACGCTTTAGTTGGTCTAACTGATGGGCCAGTATTGGCTATAGTTAGCTAACTGTTGGCATTCCATGCCAACCATTAACCGAACGTATGCTGCGTGTTTTTGAATCGTAAAAGTTTCCGTAAGTTTTATAAATGTATTATATTTTATGTAAACTTTTAGTCGTGTGGTCTAAGTGAAAAGAGTTTAATTTGAAGCAATTTATCATTT
Source organism: Hydra vulgaris (assembly GCF_038396675.1). Lineage (NCBI taxonomy): Eukaryota > Metazoa > Cnidaria > Hydrozoa > Anthoathecata > Hydridae > Hydra > Hydra vulgaris. The sequence continues at coordinate 9,486,830 of NC_088933.1, forward strand.
TTTTTCTTCCAAATACTTTTTTACCTTTTAATTAAACTCTTAAACTCAAACTCTCCTTCACCTTTTAATATAACCGTTACGCTGGTAAGTACAAATATTTTACTTTCATCCATTAGTTACACATTCAGATGTAAATTTTGAAATTTGTTAGAGTTTTTAATTTAATTTAATTGATGACACCATTATTGTATTTGTATTAGATATTTTAGCTCTATTTTAACTATTAATAAGAGTTAAAATATATATACATATACATACAGAAATACACACATAAACATACTACTATATGCGCACATATACATTTTAGCTGTACTTTATATATATATATATATATATATATATATATATATATATATATATATATATATATATATATATTTTATAATATAATAATTTATATGTATGTATTTTGTGTTTGAGAGTGACTGAATCTATAAATGTAGTTATAGCTTATATGGTATTATTTTTAGCACTTTCCTAAACTACTACTTCTATGCCCTTTTTGTTATTGACAATAATCTATCGATACACTGATTTTCGATTCATATATAATTTTTTTCTTTGTATTTACTTCGTTACAATTTTTCATTTCAGATTAATCATATGATGGATTTATGCTATATAGAAGAACGAAGTATTGTAAATTCGTATGAATTTTTTAAAAGCATTTACTAATAATTAGTCCAGTCAACATCTAAAATTCATTGTTGCATATGTCATTTTTAAGTAGTTTCTAGGCTTTTCTAAATGTGTTTCTTATTCAGATGGTTTTACAAGCAAGGTCTGCAAGCAAATTTGAGCTGAAACATTTTTCTTAACCTTTAAGGAGAATTGATGTTGTTCTTTGTTTAATTTAATTTGTTTAAATATAGTAGTTTTAGTAAATAAATGTTTGTTTGTTCTTGGTTTTTTACTTATTTGTTTACAGATTCTTAAGAACTAGACTACTAAGCTAAGCAAGTTTTGTTTTATTTTTTAGTGCAATTGGAAAGAGCTGGAAGCTACATTAAAGTGCAATTGGAAAGAACAGAAGTGTTTTTTAGTCACTTCACACTGTATTACTGGTACTGATTTGAATTTTTTTATTTTGTATTGGATTTATTTTATATTAGATATATATTTTATTAGATATATATTTTATGTATTTAACAAAGAAAACTGTCTGTAATTTGTTGACACGAAAGTGATCAACAAATTATAGTTAGTAATTTGTTGATCACTTAAATAATTTTGTGCATTGTTGTCTAGATTTTTAGTTAAATTAAAAGTATTTGATTTAAATAAATAATGTTTAATATTTTTGATAAACTGCTTATGTATATAAACATAAAAAGATATGGATTTCAATAAATCTTAAGTTTAAATATAGTCTTTGATTAGAAAAGATCACAATTTGTAAGATTCTTTTACATTTTTTTGTTATTCAGTTGTAACAGTATTAATATTACTGTTAATATGTTTAATGATAATAGTGAAATTGAAATGGATAATATCAGGCTCAAAGAAGTTATTAATGTAAATGCTAATAGGCAACTTGAAAATAGCTGTTGTCAAGTAAAAGAGATAGATCTAGGCAAGATGAAATTAATCGTTGTTGAAATCTAAGAAATGTTGCTCAAGAATTCTGGCAACTAAGTTTTCTGCTTTTTGAGCAGAAAACTTACTTGCCAGAATTCTGTGTCAAGCAGTGTTAATGTCTGTTAATTTGATTTTACTTTAGACAATTTAGAACAAAGCAAAGTATGAATTTTAATATTTATAGTAACAATTAATAACAGTTTTAAATTTAATGATTTTAAATTTTTTTTTATTTTCAAACATAATTATGTTCTTTTTTTTTTAGTTGCCTTTGTCATCACTTGACTAGTTTGCTTACTGTTGAAACATGGTTTTAATTTTGTCAATTTAATACGATGTGAAATTTACACTATTAATCATTAGTCAACAGTTAGAGAGAAGCTGGAGCTTAATTAAGAAATGCTGGAAATTAAATCAAGGTAAAAATAATTTTGTTTACTGGTAACATAATAAAACCAGTTACTACTGTTTATTGCATGTTTTTTTTACTTTTTTTAACATGCTGCTTCGGAAAAACTTTCTTTCTCTCGCTCTCTCTCTCTCTCTCTCTCTCTCTCACTCACTCTCTCTCTCTCTTAGAAAAGAAGGAGAATTAATAAAACTTATGTAATTACTGAGTTCTTACTTATTTCTTAATACCACAATTGATAATGACCATTTATAAGAAATATTTTACAAGTTGCTTGCTATTTTATGGTATAATTGTTCAAATTGTTTAACTGTAATTGTCCCTCAATTGTTCAAATATTGTAATAAAATCTTTTTAGTCCAAGTATTTTATTTGATAAAATATCTTATTAAGTCGTGGTGTTATATGCCGGTGTTACTATGTTGTGTTGTCTAGCCTTTTTATAATCTTTTATTTTTTAATTACTCTGGAGACAGTAATGTGTGCTTGCAAATATTTTATGCTATGCGCTATGGATACTGTGTTATGTGACCTAGGCTGTTATAGCTATTTTTTTATTCTTTATATTTTCTGTAATATTATTATCCTAATTCTACTAACAATAAAATACAAATAATACTTTTTTAAATAAAAATTGTAATTTTTTTTTTTCATTTCATATTATAGGTATTTGCAGGCTTTACTTGACTTTCTTTTTCTGGTACCTGTGTTTTGACAGATTTAAAAAAAAAACTTAACTGATGTTAATGCGTTCTTTATGTCGTTAACTATAAGCAATGATATTGCTGATAGAGAGTCAAAGTTAAAATATTTATTGATAAATTTGTATATAATTTCTTAGATAATATATCAAGTTATTAATGTGTTTTTGTTATTAATGACTTAATTACTCATAACCCGTATTAGGGGTTGCTTACTGCTAGTTTTTTTATTATTGCTACTGTTGTAAATTTCTACTATTATTATTATAGTTGTAGTTGTTATTGTTATTACTACTGTTATTATTACAATGATTATTACTGTATTATTACACAGGTCAACAACAAAAAATTTTTTTTGGTCCCGAGCGAACAATTTGTTTTTTGTATAGCATTTCTCATTTTCATTTCAAATATGCAACTCATTTTTCACCATCACGTTAAGTTGTAAAGATAGTTGTAAACATTTATAACACTTGCACTTTCATTAAAGTGCAAAAGCGAATTTTAAAAATCGCAAAATAAATCATAATTGGGTCGGTAATGGTACCAACTGTTTTATTACTTTTGGGTCGGTAATGGTACCAACAATTTACAAAACAGTTGGCTAAATGTTGGCAAAAGCGTTACGTTTTTTTCACGGTACCAACTAATAGCCGACTGTTGGCCCAACTGTAGCTAATAGTTGGTTATTAGGATCGGGCCAACTACTTACTAACTGTGCGATGTTTACTGGGGCATAACCTCTTGATCTTCTAATTTAAAATGTGGTGAGAAAGGTTTGTCAGTGAGTTTTTACATGATAAATCTTTTAAGTTATAAACAAGAATTGTTCTATGTTGGAGTTGGTCAATCAAAATGATATGGTTCCGTATATAAGAATTTCTTAATGGGGGTTCAATATTTAAGGTGATGTCTAAATAATGATAAGTATTAATGTTATATTTCTTTTATCTAAATATTTAAAGAAGTGTTTGATTTGCCCTAATGTCAAACTTTTAAAGTCGTTTTTTCTCTATAGTTTCATTTTTAAAACGTTTCCATTTAAAATTATAAAGAATTGCCAATAATGCACAGTGGGCCAGAATTCACTTTTAATGGGCAAAATTAATAACTAATTAAATATTAGGTCCTAATTTACTAAATTTGGCATGAGTACTAATATGAGATTTTTGAATTAATTTTAATCGGATTTTTAACTAAATTTTAAATAACTACTAAATATTAAATATTTAGATTAATAATTTAAGTAAAGATTTAGGTCATTAATAATAAAAACAAAAAATGTTGCAATAAAACATTAACAGTTCGAAACACATTAACAATTTATGAAACATACATACATGCATTAAATAAGAAATCATATTTTGGGTAAGTCAATAGTCGGAGCCTAAAGCAAATCACTAACTCTTTCTGAGAGTCGAGATTTTGAATTTTTAAAATTTAAGCACAAAAGTCGGCATTATACATCACAGTTAGTTTTCAAACGACTGCATTTGCGTGCGTAATTTTCACAGAAACATTTGAAATCTTTGTTTCGTGCTTCCTGTGCCTACTAAGAGAGTAGATAGGAATGTCAAAAGGCAAGACCATTCTTCTCACAACCTCATGTTCGTGTAATAATATCTTATGCAAACTTTGTGGCATGTAATACCATTGGTAGCTCTGTATAAACAATAGAGCCACCTAAAAGAGGCAATTAATTATGTAATTACAAAAGCTAAGTTAACCACAGCTCAGTAGAGAAATAATATTAACATATAAACTTACCTCAAAGCAGTACTTTAAAAAATGCATTTGTATTAATTGGCGGAGCTGATGACAATGTGGCAAAGATAACATGCAACTTTTTCAGCAGTAGTACATCCAGCTTTAAAATTTCAGCGACAATACATTAAATTTGGCACATTTAAATAATGAAATAAAACTTTTATGCAATGGTAAATCTATTATTAATTTAGTACAGCTTAAAATGACATAAACATCTATAACTGTGGCTAAGTATTACCTTTTAAATGTTAAAATATAATGAAATAGCAATCAATACTGTTGTTATGCAAAAATAATTTTAAAAATTAGGTATCCATAGCAACCAACTAAAATTATGACTCCCGTAAGAACCAACTAAAATTATGACTCCCGTATGAATCTCATTTTAATACACGTATTTAATATTAGGTATAAAGCACGATTAAAAAACTGATAATATACCCTTAATGTGAAAATAAGTTGTTGCTATGTAAAATTTGGTGCCATAGCAACCGAATTGTACTCAATTTGTAGCTCGAATACGTCTGTCTACGTCCATAAAACCAAGTGTATTGGCTTCCTTACATGCTAAAGAATAGTTTATGACCATTCATTTGCTGCCCTAAACCGCCCCAAAAAAGATGCGTTTAATTTGGCACATTTAAGTAACAAAATTAAACTTTTGTGTTATACCTGTTCTAATATTCATTTATTACACCTTAAAATGACATTAGCATCCATAACTGTGGCAAAGTATAATTAGTCATAATAGTCACCTTTTAAATGTTAAATTGTAATAAAATAGCAACCAATACTGTTTTTATGCAAAAATAATTAAATAAAACTGTGTAACAAGGTAAACAAAATTATAAAAAAATTATCAACTTTTCACCAAATTATTATAAAGCTATTCCGGATAGATGATTAAGAATTATTTAACAACAAATATAATAAAATAACGCCGGAACTTTAAATAGATATATATATATATATATAAAACATTGTATATGAATTTTAGACAGATTGGATTATGTCAAAGTTTTGACTTTTGTCCATAGCTGGCCCACTGTGTAATGACGCTATTGGCAATTCTTTATAATTAAGCTGATTTTTGCTTTAGTATGTAGCTTATTCCTAACTCAATTTTAAGTATTACATTTAATACTCTTGATGTTTTGTTTTTAGAGTTTGTTTGAGATGATTAATGTGTCACCACATAATTGTAGCATATATTAATGAGGCTGTTGCAATAAACATAATGTTGACAAAAAAATGCCAAATCTCAAGTTCAACTTAATCTTGTAACATTGCACTTAATAAAATAAGTTAATAATATTTCTGCTTTCAGTCTTTAAGTGAAGTGAAGGAATTGTTTTTTTCCCCTATTTTTACTATTACTTATGACTAGATTTACAATAAAATAAATAAGTTTTATAAAATAAATAAAATAGTTTCTGTGTATAAAAAATATTTAGGAAAATTGAGAGGCATTTTAATTAATTTTTTTTTGTTTTTTTGTTTTATTGTTGTTGTTTTTTTTATATATATATTTATTCATAATAATGTTTACAATAAATAAAATACATAAAATTCATATAATTACAAATTTTGTTAACTTTACAATAAGAATGCGGATACTCGCAGGAGATCATAAGACTTTGTCATCGAGAACCGACTAAACAGATTTTAAATAAAAAATAATCATTTAATAATACATATAAAAATGTTCACCCATAATATGTATACAAATAAACATGTAACAAATGTCAAATAAAAATTAACGCAAAAATAAAGCTGCCCACTAATTATTAAATTAAGTAATTTTTTTTTTTAAATAATTTGTACTTTTTTATATTTTTGAGTACTAATACAACTTAGCACATTATAATAATAAAATCAGTTGACTATCTTTATATACTTGGATTGTTTCAAGATGCCTGTCTAAATTTGCACAGTTGCCTTATTCAAATTTGATAAAGTTTTTTCTCAATGTAGTTCGTAAGTCTCCTAAGATTTTTAGTGCTACCCATCACCTTATACCTACCAGACACAAGTAGTAATTTAAAGTGCTACCCATCACCTTATACCTACCAAACACAAGTAGTAAATTAAAGTGCTACCCATCACCTTATACCTACCAGACACAAGTACCCATCACCTTATACCTACCAGACACAAGTACCCATCACCTTATACCTACCAGACACAAGTAGTAATTTAAATTCTTTTTTTTTTCATTTTCTGTTCCCTTGTTAACAAGTTTGTGTTGCAGTTAGAAAAAGAGATTTCATCTGGATATTGCCAATAATGAAGAACATATTTAGGCTTCAGTTTGAATATTTTAAATATTTGTTAATAGTGTTATATGTCATATGTTTAATCTAAATATTTTTATAGCATAATGAAAATGTGCATCTTTTTTAAAATGTTTAAGATGCTTTAAAATTGTAATCATACTGAGGTAACATTTTAAAGTCATCTATTTATAATTAAATAATTTGTCACAGCGTATTATATTCTTTATTTAGAATCTGCGATAGGTTTACTTATTATGAAGCAAGAGTTTTAGGATGACAGGACTACTTTTTAAACGAGTTCTCGAATATTTTAAATTACATTCAAAATATAGTAAAGAAAATAAGATTTTGTTATTATTAGATTACCACAAAAGTCATTGTACTATTAATCCAATCAATTTTTGCAGAGAAAATAGAATTGTTTAACTTACTTTCCCACCACAATGTACGCATAGACTTCAACCTCATGATATTTTAGATAATGGGTCGTTTGGTTTGATTTAACGTAATGTTAAATCACCCAGGAAAAAACTATAACCATTCACGATTAAGCCAGTATAGTACAGGGCCGACGACACGGGCTTTGAAGTGCGGGCGGGGGGGGGTGCACAATTGTCATTTCTTAAAAAAAGTCTTCTATATCTAGAATTTTCTTTAAAAAAAAAAGTTCCTTTAGAAAAAAAGTGGTGGGAGGGCACGTGCCCCCTGCCGCCCCCGCCCCACGTGTTGTTGGCCCTGTAGTAACTTCTGCATATAATAGCTCCTTTACACCAAATAATATTACAGCAGTGTTTAAAAAATGTGGTATTTATCCTTTTTCAAGAAATGCATTTACAGATGAAGATTTTGGCTGTTCAGAGGTAACAAACAGCAGCCTTATTGACATATATTTTCATTCTAGTAATAATGACAATAGTAAACAAAACTGCATAGGTTTTAAAATTACAAATGTTAGTGATCATTCTGTAGTAAATATCTCTTTTGAAGCATTAAGATTACTTAAAAGAGTCTCTCCGCATATTAACAACTGTTTCATCACCAGTTACACCCCTTAAGGTTGCACTACATGTCATTTTACCATTAGACATCTTTTTTATATTTTTCAAGAAATTATATATTTTTTTTTATTCAAAAAGCATTTTGCTAATGCATCATTGCGGAACATTTTTTTATTATTTTTGCAGGATTTCAATGCAAGTTGAAACTGGACATGTCTACATTTCATAACTTTATAATTGTGAAATAAAGGTTCTTGGCTTGTCATTTATAAACTATTAGCAAAAATTGTGTCGGGTAGCTTCATGTTTATCTGCAACTTAGTCAGATCATCCAATAATAATGTGTATTTCATTTATATCAAATTGCTTTTGCGGGATAAAAGTAGACATTGGATGCACGAACTAAAAAAAGTTTTAATATCGTTTTTGTGCTCAGCTATGGAACAACTACTTATACCACATAGTGGAGGTAGTTGAACGGAATTTAAAAAATGGTTTATACAAACCATTTTTTGAATTCTGTGCAACTACCTCCGCTATGTGGTGCAAGTAATTTTCTGGTGTCAACAACTGTTCGAGCTATATATATATAGCTCGAATAGTTTTTGACATCAGATTGTGAGCATTTGGGAAAATCACTTCATGCATCTAGTGTGTCACTTCTATTTATTATAGGACTATTGGTTATGACTAAATACGTCTATTGGTTATACTGGATAAAAAAATGTGAGGCAGGTTCGTAGATGTTCGTATGATCAGACGAGACAACATTGTATAATACTGGCATGTGTGGTATATTTTGTAGCAGGTTTTGAGAAGTAATTACATGGTCAATCTAGGGTGTTGTTGGTAGGTTCTATAGAGCGTTCGTCAGCCACAATAACATAATGGTAAACAGTTAATTTATCAATAGCTTGCTACGAGGGGCTTGATGTTGAAAAAATAAATTTCCAGTAAAAAAAGGCTGCTAGCAGATGACTCGTGATCTTTTAGAAATAGAATTTTCTAAAAAGATTTTTTTATCTGTCGTAAAAAAAATTATTTTTAATCTGTTTTAGTGAAATAAAAAAGTTCGTTTTTGATGAAAAAAACAAAATTACTACACATACATTTAGAAAATAATTATATAATAGTTTAATAGTAAAATAGTTTAATATAAAATATAAACTTTTTTGTTTTAAGTAGAAATATTATTATTATTTTTTTTTTTTAAGTTTTACAGATTGAATTATAAAAAATTCTTTTATAGACGATTAGCGTAATTAAATTTTATCATTAAATATGTATTCTTTTTAATCCGACCGAAGTTAGATTTTTCTTTGTGCTCTTAGTAAACTCATTGGAATATTATCATAAGACTGTTGTTGGCGTTATTACTTTTGCAACTTTTTTATATCAAAATATTTTGTTTTTTATATTAAAATGTTTATTAAAAAAAAAAGTTTGGATGATGGAAATCATTGAACAAAAATGTTTGAAAAGATGCAGTTGTTTTGGATTCTATAATAAAGAATTGAAACACCATTATTGTTTTGTAAATCCACACCAATTTTCTTACACGACGTCAGATAAAAAACTTATTTTTATTTCTTATTGTGTTATTATCATGTTAGCTATTAACAGTACAAAGAGATAATTACAAAACACTTGAAACAACCCACGACATTAACGTAATAATAATGAAATGAGTGGTGTTGTCGTACTGTTTTACTGCGTGTTTCGGATATCCATTTAAAAAGCGTAGACCTAATGTTTTGGTAGCTAACTGTTATAAAGTATAAATATATAGATGAGTCTTTTTTTAAAGAAAATCTTTTAATACATTATAAAAAGTGTGTTTTAATAGTTCCTCCTACCTGTGTTACTTTTTTAACAACAGTGATAATAAGATTTTCTACTAATTTTTGAATTAGTAGAAAACTGTGAACGTTAAATTCGGATGTTAGTGGTTGAATTCTTGAGTATGTTCTGACTTATTCAGATTTATTAAATAAAAATTTTTTAATTAAAGTCAACGGCAATAAGTTTTATTACAAGTTTTATACATAAATAAATACATACATACATACATACATACATACATACATACATACATACATACATACATACATACATACATACATACATACATACATACATACATACATACATACATACATACATACATACATACATACATACATACATACATACATACATACATACATACATACATACATACATACATACATACATACATATATACATACATACATACATGCATGCATACATAGATGTATGTATGTATGTTTGTATATATATATATATATATATATATATATATATATATATATATATATATATATATATATATATATATATATATATATATATATTCTTATGTTTTCAAATACTCATAGGATATGAAATGCATGTAGAAGTTATGTTTAACATAATGGTGGTTACAACAGTAATACAATTCACTAGACAAAACAAAGGTAAAGTGTGGTCATCGCCAAAATTTAACTTTAATTAAATTACAGCAAATTTGTTTAGCAGTAACAATAACTTTAAAGTTACGAATAACTTAATAGTTACAGGTAAAGATTTTAAATAGTTAAACCAAAGATTTTAAATAGCTTTACATCAAAGGATAAACTGTTCTGTGATACACTGTGTATACTCTATATATTTCCCAAGCATTTTTTAAAAATTTATTTCATGTCAGCAAAAGTCTGCTTTGTGAAAACGATATTTTTTAAATGTTCTAAAAAAGTCATACTTTTGTTTCTTTTTAAATTTGTTTCTATTGTTTTTTTTTAAATGCTTTTTTTTGTTGTTGCGACATTTTTACCGTAGGAACTTTTTCTTCGTTTTTAAACAGATTGTTCATAACAATAAAACAAACACTTCCGCAATTCAAAGCTAATTTAAAACATCATTTAGTAAATATGGATTTTAGT
>NC_088933.1:9500000-9605000 GCF_038396675.1 Hydra vulgaris
CATTCAGTACTGATTATAATAGAGATAAATGGATACTTTCAAATCTTATATCACTCTTAGAAAACTATGCCCCTAATAAGATTCAAGGAGATGAAGAATCAAAAAATGCTGAAAAAGTTAAGACTAAAGACTTAGGTGGTTTTTTAAGAGAGTTTGAAAAAGAAGATAATAGTATTATGCCTTCTTCTAATAAAAACAATGAAATGCTTCTTCACACTAAAAATTGGGAAAACTGGTTGAAAACAATACGTCACCAAATACAAAGTAAGACTTTGAGGTTTCGAAAAAAAGAAACGCCTGATAAAGCTGAATGGATTCCATGGATTCTCAAGAACAAACTACATGATAACATATGGAAAGATATTTCAGCGATAGAAGAAGAATATAAAAGAAAACAAAAAGACCAAAAAAAGAACGTTATTTTAAAACGAATTGTAAATGATTTAAATACACTATTTTCATTGCATTAATTATCAAAATAAGTTGTTTTTATAAATGCGACGTGAAAACTGACGTAATTTGACGTAAAGTAAAAATATGCAGGCAATTAATTGTATCGCAAATTATTCTCACTAATTTTAATAGTTTATGATTTACCGACAAATACATAAACAGATTAAAAAAAAGTAAAATATAGTTAATATAAAAAAAAGTAAGATATATTTTAAAAGAATTGAAATTATTATTTAAGCAATAAATATATAATTGTTTAATTAATCAAGTTTTAGTAAACAAAAGTTTTATTCATGTCATTTATACTTTTTTTGAATTCGTTTTTTGCTTTATTGAATATTTTTATTGAACGATAAAATTATATTGAGGTAAATAAAATGTTTCGGGCGCAAACCTATAATTGACGTTATAAAATTATTATCACGATGGTGACTTCGGGTGTAGTGGAAAAAAAGAAGACATTGTCAAATTAAAAATAAAATTTTAATACAAAATATGCAAATTGTGTAACTGAAACACCTGACCACCATTTTTGAGTAACACAATCTATGCATCCACTTTTGAAATATGCAGCATCAAACATTAACATACGTTTAACATTATTAACCTTTTAAGTGGTTTGTTCAAAAAAAAGCGTTTTAAAATTTTTCATGATAACTAAAATACATTAAAACTTTAAATTGTACAAGATAAATAAAGATTTTCAAGTATAAAATAAATTAGCAAAATAAGATTTTTTTTTAAGCTGTAGAAACTTATGGATAATAAGTAATTCACGACTAAACGGACATCTAATTGTGGTGCACAAAAGCTCTAGAGTCGGGTTCATTTTAAAATTTTGCAAGTATTTAGGTAAGGTGAAAAAAAACAACGTAAACAACCTAAAATTACATTAAAAAAATTACATAAAAAATTTTTACTAAAGTTCATTATAAACTAAGTAAACATTACTATTGTTTAAAATCAATATTTTTATTCACAGCGATATTTTGAAATCAAAACGCAACATATAATCCAGCATCACATTTTATTCAAAAATTATTGTTTCTTATTATGATCGTAAGCATTATCTTTGTGAGCAGTAGTCAATATGGCACTTGGGTTACGATTAAACTCTGTAAGTTAAAAAGAGTCACTGATGTTGGTAAACTTTTTGCGAAGCGTAAAGGCTTACCAATACCATGGTTTTTTTGGTGTAATCGTTTTTTGGTGTAATCGTTTTTTGGTGTAATCATCATGGGTCAATCAGCGTGATCTTAATACAACCACGCCAAACTGTACCAATTATATCCGCAGAACCATGTTTGAGAGCTTCGCAGAATATTATTGAGGCGTGTTCTGTATGTAAGTACAGTTAAGTACATTTTAATTTCACTTGATGTCACTAGATAGTCTTCCATTTCGAAAAACAGAATGTCTTGGAGTATACTATGCCTATTTTGCATTGACTTGCATATTTATTTGTTATTTTTAGTATCATATATTTTTATAAAGATACGGTATTTATTTAAAAATATTTACTATATATAGTAAATTATAATATACAGTATCGGACAAAACGAGTGCAACCAAATAATACTAATTTAGTTTCTTTATATAAAAGTGCTGCATTTTTTCAATTTAGAGAAATAACTATGTAACTGTTTTTTTTTTTTTTTTTTTTTTTTTTAATTTAGGTGCCCCAAGAAGACCTAACGGTCTTGTCACAGAGCACCGCGGAAGTGCATTTAACCAGGAAGTTCACGCCTCCTTCCTTACCGTGACGCGTAAATATGTCCAAAGATCGTTTCGAACCTGGATCTCCTGCTTATAAAGCAAGCGCTCTAACCACTGCGCCACGGGCGCACTGGTTAGAGACAAAGTTCTTCAAGTTTAGAGACAAAGTTCTTCAAGTTTTATTCATCACAAAGTTTATTATTTGTACACGAAAATTAATAAATTAATCAAAAGTATTAAAAAAAGTTGATTTCCTTCTGAACAAAACAAGTGCAACTCGACAAAATGTTGACCAAGTTGTATTTCGCTATCAATAGTTCGTGGCGAATCCTTTGTTGTCGATCACAGCCTTGCATCTTCGAGGCATAGATTCGATCAGGTGATCAATGAAACTATGTGGAATCGCTGCCCAGGCCTTTTGGATTTGTTCAAACAATTTATTCTTATTACGAACACCTTCACAATTAATTCTGCTGTTGACCATCTCCCACAGGTTCTCGATAGGGTTGAGATCCGGAGATTGAGGCGGCCAATCCATCACCAATAGGTGGTTGTCTTGAAACCACTGCTTGACTACTTTTGCAGAGTGTTTCGGATCGTTGTCTTGCTGAAAAACCCATTTTATTGGCATATTCCATTCAGCATGAGGTAACATAACATGTTTCAGGATATTTTTATATATGAAACAGTCCATTATTCCATCGTTTCGATGTATTGGACCTAGACCTTTAGCAGAAAAACACCCCCAGATCATTACATTGCCTCCACCATGCTTCATGGTCTTATGGCAGTAACGTAAATCGAGGCGTTTTGCGGCCGGTCGACGTACACAGCAAATGCCATCGCTCCTAATGATGTTGAACTTCGATTCATCACTGAACAGGACAGTTCGCCATTTCTGCACATTCCAGTCATATACTCCATATGAGATGTAGCAAACAGGAGTCTTTTCTTCTGGTTTTTCAGTGAAATCAGCGGTTTCTTTGCAGGGCGTCGAGAAAACAGTCCGGCTTCAACAGCACGTCGTCTGATTGTTCGGTCCAATACAGGTAGCTCTAATTGCTTTTGTAACTCGACTGATGATATCCAGGGATCCTTCTTGACGGATCTGACGATCATAGTATCCTCTCTAGAAGTGGTGGAGCGCGGTCATTTGTTATCTGCTGCCAACTTCCCCGTAGAACGATATTTGGAACATAGTCTTGATACGGTCCATTTTTTCACGCGATATTTATCACAAATACTTTTTTGTGACATTCCACTTACGTAATCGCCAATAATTTTCTTTCTTAGTTGCAATCCAAGACTGTCGGGAGCCATTTTTGCATTTTGAAGTCATAAAAATAATAAAAATAAATAATCAGGATTCTCAAGGCTTACCGTGTTACATTTACCTTGTGATGATACAATAATGCTCTGTGGAACACAATGTCTTGGTTGGATGTGGATTGTGTTGATGTAATGAAACACTTGTTGTATTTCACTTCTTGTATTGATGTTCTTCGATAAAACACTTTGATAAAACTCGCTTCGATAAACTGCCTTGATAATACTAACTGATTGACTTCCATATACTGACTGAATTACATGTCGATTTACATGTCTCTTATATAGTAAAATAAACCTGTGTGAACCTGTTCTGGAAGATTCTAGATGCTTCTTTTCGATACTTCTGGAAGCTTCTGGATGCGTCTGGATGCTTCTGAATGTTTCTGGATACTTCTGGATGCTACTGGATGCTTCCAGATGCTTTTTCTGGAAACTTCTTGAAGCTTCTGCATGCTTCTGGAAACTTCTGGATACTTCCTTTAATTATTAAAAAACTTCCGTGACGTTGACACGGACCAGACTTAAGAAAATGAAACAAACCAAAAAAGTTGCACTTGTTTTGTCCACTGCAAAATGGCACTTGTCAACAAAATTCTGCCTGTGTGCTGTCACCTGTCAGCTGATTGCTCATGTCATGGCATATTATGACTCCAGACTCCTGAACAGTTTGCTGAGGTTGTATAGTTCGTTGCGTTTTTAAGACATGTAAAATTAGGAACACTTTTTAGCATTGTTTGATGTTGGTTGCAAATGTTTTGTCCATTACTATAACTCTTTATAAAGATGTCTCTTTACTAATTGATCAACTTAAATTCAACAATATTCTCTGCAGATAAAAACGGTACTCAGTTACTTATATATTTATTAGGATTTTTTTTGGAAAATAATGAAATAGTTTTTTGTAATTGGTTAGCTTGGAGCATATTAAAAAACATTTTGTATTGTTTTCAGAGGCGATTCTACAAACAAAATGAGGAGGAGGGGGTTGAATTCCTTAAAAAAGTACCAACTGGCTTCTTAAAAAAAAAAAAGTCCTTAAATCTAAAATTTACCCAACTGCATTGTGTCAAATACTCGACTAGCCGACTAAATTCGTTAAAAAACCGACTATAACTTGAAAATCACCTTTTTGGGGGGAAGGGAGGGGGGGTTTCCTTCCTGGTCGTTTGTTTTAAAAATTTCATGATTAGAGAGCAATTTTTGCTACAGAATATGGTTAAGAGCCTGAAAGAGAGTGCAAAAAATTATATGATGAAATAACTGACCATAAAAATCCAACAATCATAAAACTTGTTATATCCAGTAGTTAAATTTAAATAATAATATTAATAAACGTACCATAATTAATTGCACCTAAATAAAACTAATACATGCTGTAAAATTACACTTATATTATTTCAAATACAGCATTTAAAGAAATTTTTTTAATATTTATTTTAGCAACAAATTTATTAGAGTACAATCGGGTCAAACCGCACACCATATCATTCCGCACACTGATCGAAATTATCAAATAAAAACTAACGGATAAGACTATGAAAAAAATAAAAATAGAATCAAATACAGAACTATCTCATCTATTCGAATTTATAAAATTATATGCCGATTTAACTCTATTTTATTCTTTTTTTATACAACTTTAAGCGGAAATCAAAATTTTTTATATAATTTTGATCGTTGCGAGCAAAATGGCGCTTGAACCGAAACTGATATAAAAATAATTTTAGCACTATCTTGTTGGAAATTTAATTTTAATTCTGATAGTATAACTTTTATGCAGCTTGAACAAAAAGTTAATAAAATATCAAAAAAGTAAAAAGCTTTTTTTCTGATAAAATCGCACACTTGATTAATTACTTAGTTAAGTTTTTCGCAAGTAACTAAGCGCTTATCTTTATCTAATTAACTTAGTGTTAATACCGGTTTAATTAAAAATTAACTATAATGTTATTTGCTTATATAATCATCTCTTAGTCATTAAAAACCAATTTTTATATTATTTTTCAATATAATTATCACTCACTCATGTCAATTTAACTCACTCGCTTTAACATACAAGGAAGATAACATACTAGCCGCATTAACTGATATGAAAGAAAATAAAAAATCACTGAAAATAGCCGCATTCAAACATGGCGTTCCAATCTCAAGGCTCGAAGATCGCAAAAATAATAACAACAAAGGCTTCCATGGCTCAGGGGCAACAATGGTACCCCCTAATGAAACAGAAAGATTGATGGTGCATGCATTCCAATTACTTGGTGACTGGGGTTATGTTTTAACCCGAAATGAAATCCTTGACTTTGTATGTGGAGACCTTAAACGCGAAGATCAATTGTACTTATTCAAAATTTTCAATCCTTAGGAAGACTGCTTTTATGTCATTATGAAGAGATGGTTAAAAGAAATTTCAACAAGAAAAGCGGATAACTTAGCATCTAAATTAGCCGCTTCTTGTACGCCAGACCAATAATTCATCTTTATTTTGAATGCGTCGCCAAGCAATATCAACAGACTGGTACACCTTCTGGGTTGTATATTTGGAATTGTGATGAAACAGGTTTTTCGAGTGATCAAGGCAAAGCAACCGTAGTGTGTCGAAAAGTGGCAAGACGTGCATATAAATTTGCTGGCATTAATGAAAAAATTAATTATACTGTAAACAACTGCTGCAATGCTGATGGGTATTTTGCACCGCTATTTATGATATACAAAGCCAAAAGGAACTTCCGTCCTGACGGGGCAAGAGGTAGTCCAGTTGGCACCAAAGATTCAATTTTAAAATCAGGTTGGATGGAGCACGATAAGTTTATTGAATGGCTGGAAGAAGTATTTATACCCGAAACATTTTATATAGTATTACAACATGAATAAATTATATTTATTCATATTTTAGTATTAAATGGGCATACAACTCACATAACTTCAGAGGCGGTATTGCTGTGCAAAAAACCCAATATAATCTTGATTTGTCCACCAGACCATTCTTCACATATTCTACAACCATTGGATAGAGGTGTCTATTGTCAAACAAGCATGGAAAGAAATTCTTACAAATTATTACAAAGACTCAAAATGTGAGAACTTAGATAAACAAAAATTTCCACCGTTGCTCAAACTACTGTACGAGAGTGGGAAATGTTTTACACGCTTGCATGCAATTGCTGGTTTCCCGTACACTGGCTATTTTCCACCTAACAAAAACAACATAAATCAAAAGGCATTAGCAATTTAATCCGCACACAAAAGTTTAATCCACCTTCATCAACTTTAGCAGCCTTCCCAGCACCTTCATCATCTTTCTCAGACACAGCTTCATTATCTTTAACAGCCGCCGCAGCACCTACTCCAACTACACACCGATTACCATCTTTATCAACTACGCCAGTTTAAAGTTATGATGGTATCAAGTATGTGTTAAGCGTTGCAAAAACAGTACAGAGATAGAGTTGAAGCAGTTTTTTCGAACCAGAAATCAATCACATGTTAAGAAACCGAAGCAGTGCAACATGTCAAAACTTGGCGGAAAATGTATTACCGAAGAAAATGTGATCGAGTTCCTTTAACAACAAAAAAAAAAAGCAACAGAGGAAGCCGTGAAAGCTGTTAAACTTGACGCAAAGTGTAGACTCTCTATGCGAAGTACTCAAATGCCTGAGCATAACAATGCTGAGCAACCTCAGAAAAACAATAATGAAGAACAAGTACCAGCAGCCAAACGAGCAAAAGTTGCAAAATGTAAAAAGTGTAGAGTAGAGTTACACATAAGAAATGTTGCAATTCGAGAATTCGATGTGTCGGGAACGGTTGTGCATAAAATGTTTACCAAAGTAATGTGTCGTTGGAACTAAATTATTTTGTTGCAAAAAATGTAAAAAATTTGATATGGTTTTTTAAATATGAGTCGTGTTGAAATAAATAATAAAAAAAAGTTAAATTTTAAAAAATTCAATGCTTTCTCAAGTGTGCGGTTTTATCAGAATGTCGCCTAAAACGCACAATTTTTTTTTCTTTATATTTAATAATTTCGATAATTTTCTTATTATTTTTTAAACACATATTTATATTGTTTTATGTAGTTTTTAATTACCTATCTTATTAAAAAATTAAAAAAAAAAGTTATTTAATTTTTATTGATAAGAGTGCGGTTTAACCCTGTTTTTCTCTATAATCCAAGGATTTAATTTGTTTTTTTTTTTGTTTTGTTTTTTTGTTTTTTGTTTGGTTTTGTTCGTTTTATTGCCTTTTAATTAAGAATTTTGCTACAATATTTAAAATACCAATATATAATAATTAAAAAAAAAATATATATATATATATATATATATATATAATATATATATATATATATATATATATATATATATTTATATATATATATATATATATATATATTTATATATATATATTAAATATATTTATATATATTTAATATATATATATATAAATATATATATATATATATATATATATATATATATATATATATATATATATATATATATTAAAATATACAATGATTGCTATTAAATAATAAAAGAACGCGGGAGATCGTAGAATACGGTCTTGTCATCGAGTATCGCTAAAGAAATGATCGTGTTAAAATTTACAAGATAAAAAATAAGTTAACGAAGTAAGAAACTTAAAATATTCCGTTACAAATACAAAAAACATTATTACATATTACAGTTGCTAATGATACATATATAATTTTTAAAAAATTAATGGTTAAATAGAGGGTAAAAAGGAAGATTACTAAAAAAATATCAAAAGTATATTGTTAAATTTTCGATTGTAAAAATGAGTTCTTTAAGCTTTCGTTTAAAAGAAAAGTAATTACTTTGATGAATAAAATCCACAGTAAAATTTTTTTTAACTATTTTATTCCATAAGAATGGTCCGCGATAATCAATACAAAATCTATAATGATTTGTTTGAAAAATGGGCCGCTTAATAAAATTATCATTGCGTAAAATGTATTTATTTTTATCTTTTGATGAATACAAATCATGAAAAGAAATCGGGGATGAATTGGTTTTACATTTAAACACAAAACAAAGAGTATTAAAAATGTTAAGCTCATATATATTAAAATTTTCATTTCAAATAATAGAGGCTTGGCATGAGTATTACGGTCTTTAAAATATATAAGACGTGCTACATGCTTCTGCTGACAATAAAGAGGTTTAAGTTTATTTTTCTTTGTACTACGGCAAGCAATGTTTGCATAGTTTATGTGACAATGAATAAATGAGTGATAAAATTGTACTAAACTACGTTTATTTAAAACATTTCTTGCTCTTTTACAATATTCCTATACTTTTTGAAATTTTACTTGATAAGCTTTTAATGTGATTTTCCATGTAAGATTTTTATCTATACAAACACCTAGAAAGTTGGTTACTGTTGCTTTTTTAATTTGAATATTGTCAATAACAAGATGAGGCATGTTAATTGGCAGTTTATATTTTTTGATAAGAGGATGGAAAAGAATCCATTTAGTTTTATCAATGTTAAGAGATAATTTGTTAGTCTTAAACCAGTCAGATATTTTGATTAACTTGATGTTCACGCAATGAAATAGAGTAAGAATGCTTTTGTGTGACATAAATAAATTAGTGTCATCAGCAAACATAATTGCTATTAAATCCAAGGCTTTGTATAGATCATTAATATAAATAAGGAAAAGAAGAGTTCCTAATATGGCTCCTTGAGGAACTCCACATGTAATATTTAACAAATTTGATGAAAATTTTTCATTCGCGTAAACAAATTGTTTACGATTAGTTAAATAACTTTTCAACCATTTTAAAACATTGCCTGTTATACCATAATATTTTAATTTTTTATGATCAATGGTATCAAACGCTTTCGCTAAATCAATAAATATTCCCAATGTGAATTTAGAATTATTAAATGAGTCTGATATACTTCTTGTAAGCTGAATAACAGCATGCTCTGTTGAATTATTTTTTTTAAATCCATATTGCATGATATAATAATTTGTTTGATAAAATGTGGCTGTATATTCTGTTGTACAAAATTCTTTCTAAAATTTTAGAAAAAATGGAGAGGATAGAAATTGGACATAGTGTTTACATTAGTTTTTTCTCCTTCTTTAAATATAGGAATAGTTTTTGCTATTTTTAAATCATCAGGAAAAACTCCCTAATTAATAGAGCATTTAAAAATTTGGAAAAGTCTTTTAAAACGTCAAAACAGTTTATAATAACATTCCCATTGACATTATCTGGACCAACTGCTTTATGTGACTTTAACAATTTAAAAGCTCTTTCAAACTCTTTAAAAGACAAACCAAAAAAATTTAGATACGAGTTTAGAGGATCATATGTCGCCTTTATTAATTTTTTAGGGTTTGGAATTTTTTCGGCAAGGTTTGGTCCTACAGATACAAAATGTTTATTAAATTCGGAAGCAATTCTTTTTTTATCAAGAAAAAAATTACATCTACTTTAATAACTGAAGGCAAAGATTGGGATATTTTTTTAGTGTTACCAGTAATTTTTTTTATTAGTTGCCAAGTGCGTTTTGAGTTAAATGTGTATTTTTCAAGTAAATTAGTGTAGTACATTGATTTATTGATTGCATATTGATTTTGAATTTTTCCTTAGGCGTTCAAATAGTCTTACGTAATTTTTATAAATGGTCTTACTCTCAGTTGTTTTTGATTTTAAATATTTAATATAAAGGTTTTTATTTAATTTTAGAAGATGTTTGAATAACCTTAGTAATCCGTGGCGATTTAATTTTTTTATGTTTGTAATTTATTTATTTCTGGGAAAATCGATGTCATAAATTTCATAAAAATTTTTAAAAAAAGATGTGTATATTAAATTAATCTCTTTAGAAAAGCTAATAATGTCCCAATTAACTATAGAAAGTTGATATTTAAAAGATTCTAGGTTTTTATTATGAAAAATTCGTTTTTTAAATGATTTTTTTCATTATAAAAATTTTCGCATAAATATCTATTAAAAAGAAAATAAGGAAATGATCAGATATGTCACTTTTAATAATGTCTTTTTTAAGCGAATTGTTAAAAATATAGTTGGTTATAATGTTATCAATTAAGGAAGTTGTTGTTTAAGTAATTCTAGTTGGTTTGTTTATTAGAGGAACTGCTCAAATAGACCATTATAAAACCCATTAATGTCTTTTTGACGTGATACTTAAAACAATTTAAATTCAGATCACCTAATATGTAAAGTAATTCTTTTTGTGGTTGCTTTTATTTATAACATCATCACGTAAAAATATACTAAATATTTTAATTTCGCCAGTAGGTGGGCGATAACAACAGCTAATCACAATGTTTTTAGTTTTATTGATCAATATTTCAATCTTTGAAACCTCTAATAGTAATATTTATTTAATATTATATATTATATTCATTTTTTTATGGAGAAAGCATAGTAACAACTGAATGAAAGTCTCTTAGTGGTAGAAGGACCGGTACACGAGAAAAAAAACAGAAATGAATGACATTATATGTGTTCTAAAAAGTTTTAAAAAAACTGGAAATACTAAATCTAATGCCATAGGTGTCCGGCTGAATTTGGAAGTTAAAAAAAATTAAACAAATAATGGTATTGTGAATATATAAAATAAACTAATAACTTAGTAAAAGCAAGTACTGATAAAACTCTAAAAAGGTAACTCAGGAGAGGTAAAAAGATGGCAACAACATTAGAGATAATCTAAAAATCCAAAATTCAAAAAAGTTCAAAATTCAAAAATTCAAAAAAAAATTTAAATCGTTAAAACCTCTAATAGCAATATTTATTTAATATTAATATTATATTTGCGTATAATTCTCTTAATAGTAAAATTACATTAAGTTGGTTGAAAATAATAAAATAATAAACTAATACAGTAGCCCACTGCTTTTCAAATTAAAAATATCTCCTGAAAATTGTTTTTTTTTTAAATAAATTTTCTCAATATTGTTACAAATTTAAAAGAATAAATTAATTTAATAAAAAAAGTTTAAAATAACTAGCCCCATGATTTATCCCAACTTATCCCAAAAGCATTTTTTTTTTAATAAACAGCCAATAAATCCTAAAAAACTATTTAAAAAAATATTACTGTAAATAATAAATTAATTGTGACTAGATTTTCCAAAATATTATTTTGGAAAATCTAGACAAATGCAGTGAAGGTGTAACTGTGAAACTTTACCAAGTTGTTGCACAAGCAGTTTGATGAAACTATGAGAAATGTCAGAACATACACCTAACGTTAACTAATACAATTTGAATAATTTTAGGAAACAATATTCAATAATGGGGTGAATTGGAACAGTGTGGGTTGTTTTCTAACTCAGCATAAAAGCGGAAATTGTATCTAGGCCGAGATGATCAGTTTTTGTGCTAAGAAGAATGTCTTGGAACATATTTGCGTCCTGAAAAATACGGGAAAGTGTTTCACTTTGTTTTTCGTCAGGTTCTAGAAGAATCAATGCTCAGCTATTATAAAATGATAGGATGTACAAATCAACCAAATCTTGAACGTAGAGATGTTTTGAAATTCAATTTAGACACTAGAGAATGGTGTCAAATTCTATTTTGTTAATATCATAAACAATGAGCATAAACATGAACCAGCATTTTTTAGTTTTATTAAATAATATACTGTATTTGAATTTTGTTTAGTCTCATTCCAAATAATAATATCATTCTATAATATGTAATTTTGATGTTCTGAACTGCATCTTTTAAAAACTATTGTTATAAAAAATTAGTAACAATTTATTATTTTATAGTCAGTTAATGTTTTGTCCAATTATATGCATGTTGTGCATTCTGGTTAGTGTTAAATATTACCAGTGAATTTTAGGTACACACACATTTTTTAAAAACTTTTAAAGTATCCCTATTAAACCCCTACCAGAGGTAGATTAGAGATAAACATCTGAAATAGTTGGTTCCTCTATTCACCCCACATGCGGGATTAATACTAGAAGCCCCAAGGTGGATCAATTGATCCAAACACAACTTTGATACTTTGCTGAAGCTAAAATTTTAATGTTGATAAAATGATATTTTATGAATTTTATTATTTAGATATAATTTACTGAAGAACTGAAAAACTGCATAAAAAACACATTCATAGATGCGAGTATAAATATTTATACCTAATAAATCTAAGCTGGATCAATTGATCCACCTTATAGAAAACGAGCATATACATAACAATTTTAGTCAAATAATTAAGGTTATTTGCAATGTTTGCATATATTTGACAAGCACTTTCCACAAACAGGTTTTTTACAATTTGCACATGCTGTTGTTGTCAGATTACGTTTGCAGTTTGTTTTTATCTGACATCCCAAATGAGTTGATAACTGTGTATTACTGTTGGTAGCTATTGTGGTATTACTGTTGGCAGCAACTAAGGATTTTCGGGGAGTAATACTAAAGATTTTCGGTGAGTAATATTTGCTTCTCTAAACTGATCAGATAAAGTGTAAAGAAACTTTCGTCTCGAAATTTTTTGTTGTGCAACTTTATAGATAATGATCCAAGCGTTTACACCGGTCAAGTCAAAAATGTTGAACAAAACAGCTAGCGGCCAGCATCAGCACCCAGATTTTGTTGACATTTGTCGACACATTTAATCTAACATATCAACTCTAAATCTATTCGCGTTGTAATAAAGTATTCCCTTTGGTTTTTTCTTCCCATTACTTAACTAAGTCGCCCCTCTATGAAGTGTTAATAATAAAATTACAGTTTTCTTCTTCTTTGCCTAAGAGAGAATCAAGTTCAATGGTCCATTTATGTAGAAATTCGAATTGTAAAGTGGAAGTGGATCAAATGCTGGAATTTCTTTTCTACTATTTTTAACTGCTCCAACAACAAACATTTTCCTTTGCAAAAGTTTTGTTGCAAGATCGACACTTGTAAAAAAGTTATCTGTAGTAACATTATACCCACGGCTAAAATAAGGTTCCATTAGTGGCATGATAACATAAGTACCCAAATTTTCTACATGACTTTCATCTTTACCTAGAAACGGTTCGATACTGAGACAATATTTAGTCTTTAGATCAGCTAAAATCCAGAATTTGATTCCAAACTTGTCCGGTTTATTAGGCATATACTGTATAAAGCAACATCGAGCTTCAGTTGGGAACAACTGTTCATCAATTGTTAAAGATTCCTGAGGTATAAAACATTTTTGACTGTTTTCTACAAATCTTGCCAGCACCCATGACATAAGAGCAAATTTATCACTTTCGAGGTGTTCTCTACGTTCTGAACGTATATCATTTTTCATGATGTCTTCAAATCAAGAACGCAGCATAGTTTCTATAAAAGTTTTGTTGTCATATTTTTCACTGTAATAATTTTTCACAGTTAATTCAAGATCTGACAGTAACTTTGTCGCTTCTGACTGGACAACTCTCTTTCCTGTGGCCTTGTTAAGAGTAGAAATCAGTTTTCTAGTTCTTCTGTTTGAAAGATCAAGATTTATTCGAAGTTGCTTGAATGTTTCAAAAGAGATTTGCTGGATTTGATTTCTGTCTCCTTTGTTCTCAGGACGACCAACTCTTTTTATCTGCGGTTTTCCGCAGGTGGCTAAATAAAATAGATCACCTGAATTTACTTTTTCTTTGTTCATTTTTTTCTTCATTATTGAAGAAGCCACCTGCTCTGCACTGTGCATACCTTGTTCCAATGCCAATGATGTAAGATTTTTTACAACAGTTGATTTGCAGCATTTGTGCTCTAAGCCACGACCTAAATAAATATTGTTGATGGTAATTTGACTATACCAATATCATGTAATATTTTAAAATCTATTTATATTACCTATTATTGACAGACGTTTAGAGCAGATCTTTAATGTGTTTTCTAGAGAGGTAGAAGAGCTCTCTTCAATCTCAATTGTAATAATGTCAGACTTGCGCTTCTTATAAATCCAATCAATCTAAACAATAATTATTCAGAAATTAGGTTTAAGTTAATGCAATTAACTTAAACCTAACCTTTTCTATCTTTTGTGTCCATCTGGTTAGTGGTTTCTTTAATTTTGCAAGCATGTACAAATTAGTTTTGCAATTTCCACATATAGAAGAAGGATAGGCTGCAATTTCTTTCATGTATCTAGAGTATACATACGTCTGCACCAGTTTTTCAATAGTATCTTGGACTGCAATAAGACTCTTTTTAGTTTTTGTTTCCCAGCAAACACAGCAATAACTATTTATATTCATTACTTTATTTTCTAAAATTATAACAATGCCATGAGTATTATAATACAATATTTTTAAAATTCAGAAACTTTATTAAACCAGTCTTTAAATTTTTGAAGCATTTCACGCCAAAAATTCAATAACACAAAAAATTTAAATATATTTGCATATTTTATGCTAGATTTATATTTTATATTAAAAATTTGGCAAGTTGGGGGCCAAGTCCTCTCTGCCCTTCTATTATTAATATTTTCAATAGGATTTTTAACCCCCCCCCCTGCCTAGTCTAAAAATGCACCCTTGGATTTTTAAAATGTTTAATTTTTAATATTCTAATAAATATATATTTGATGGCATTTTTTTTTTTTTTTATGTTGGATAAAGTTCAACCTGAGGGTCGATTTATGACACAGTGATTCGTAAGTTAGTAAAAAAGATCAATATGTGCGTTATGATTGTCTATATTGATATTTGTTGAAATTTATATATCATTACAATATGTATATATACTATAATAATATATATATATAATATCACAACAGTTTGCGGCGAAGATTAAATTATGGCAAAAGTAATTTATAATTTACCCAGTATAGATCAATTTATTATATATCAAAATGACACAACCAATTTAAACAAACAGTGGTAGACAAGGAGGAAAAATTTGGAGTTGTTCCTAGTTGCAACTGGAGTCACGCAAGATGCACAAAAAAGGGTGTTGCTTCGGCATCTAGCAGAGAAAGATGTAAAATAGATATATAAAACCTTGTCACCGATCAATACAATGCAATGAGTTATAAACTTGATCAATGTTCTTAATCCATGAAAAAATATAACATACGAACGTTACGAGAATTTACAAAAGTTCTCGTTTTTACGAGAATCAAAAAAAAAAATGAAGAGGATAATACAGTGAGTTTTGTTACACGATTTTGAAAACAAACAGAATACTGCGCCTTTCTAAATGTTACAAAGGAAGTGAAAGATCAATTTATATCAATCTGTTATTCTGTAAAACTGAAACAAAAGCTTCCTAAAAATAGAGAAATAAATCTTGAGAAATGTATTGAAATTGGTCGAAACATGAAAGTGTCAAAACAACAGGCAAAAGAAACGTCCAATAAAAAAGGAAATCAACTTTGTAGATCATTTTGAAAAACAAACCTTTTTCAGAAGAAGAAGACAAACCACGAATTTGAAGTTGAGATCTAGCCAAAATGAAATTATAGACAAAAAAGAAAATATTTTGTTATGTTTTTAAAGTAGAGAGAAATAACTTTTTGAGCACCAAAAAGATTGCAAAGCTTATGGCAAAATATGTTTCAAATGTTAAACGAAAAATCATTTAGCTGTTTAATGCAGAAATACTCTACAGCCATTTTTTAAGACAAACCGACAAGTTAATAAGATAAATAAAAAAACCAAAACACAGCTCAGAAAATGCATCAGAGGAAACACTTGCCCTGACATGAAGTTTAACACAGAAATGACAATCTAATAAAACAAAATCAATAAATGTAATATTGGAAAAATAACAATAAAAATGACTATTGAATCAGGTTCCAGGTTGGTTGACAAAAACACGTTTGAAAGATTTAGAAACAACAATCCTAATAATGACTAAAAATTGTCGACAACTATATTTCCATATGCTTCGAAGCCTTTAAATTTAAAAGGTTGTTTCAAAGCTGAAATTGAAGCTAAAAACAAAAAAACTACTAACAATATACACATATGGAAATAATGTTGGAATCATATTGCGAATTAAAACTGCTAAGGAAGTGAGCATTATAAAAATTGCAGAAAGTGTAAAAAGTGTAATTAATAAAAACAAACATGTAACTCAGTGGATAATAAATAAAATAATGTATACAGCACTTTAACGTAAATAAAAATATTGGTGACAAAATCAAACTTCCACCAAATAAAAATAATAATAATTTTGAGCATATTGATTCAAATTGTGGAGTCACCTTAAAGTTTAAAAATATTTGAACAAATTTAATTGCTAACTATGACAATATATTCAAAGGACATTAACCTGGAACAAATTAAATAACTTTCAATTCAAACTGTACAAAGACTCAAAACGAAGACAAAAATAAAACATTACGAAGACGAAAATACTCAATTAGTTGCGCAAAAGTTCGCTGTCATAATCCCCTTCAAAAAGTTGCTGGCATAATCACCTTCAAAAAATAGCTGTCATACACACCTTCGGAAATTCGCTGTCCTAATCACCTTCGAAAATTCGCTGTCCTAATCAACTTTAAAAATTCGCTGTCCTTATCACCTTCAAAAATCGCTGTCCTTATCACTTTCAAAAATTCGCTGTCCTAATCACCTTCAGAAATTCGCTGTCATAACCAACTTCAAAAAATCGCTGTCCTGATCACCTTCAAAAATTAGCTGTCATAATCACCTTCAAAAATTCGCTGTCCTAATCACCTTCAAAAATTCGCTGTGATTAACACCTTCGAAAATTCGCTGTCCTAAACAGGTTAAAAAATTCGATGTCATAATCAACTTAAAAAAATCGCTGTTATATTAACCTTCAAAAATTCGCTGTCATAATCGCCTTCAAAAATTCGATGTCCTAATCACCTTTAAAAATTCGATGTCATATTCACCTTCAAAACTTCGCTGTCCTTATCACCTTCAAGAGTTCGCTGTCCTAATCACCTTCAAAAATTCGATGTCATAAATCACCTTCAAAAATTCGCTGTCCTAATCACCTTCAAAAATTCGCTGTCGTAATCACCTTCAAAAGTTCGCTGTTATAATCACCTTCAAAAATTCGCTGTCCTTATCAACTTCAAAAATTCGCTGTCCTTATCAACATCAAAATATTGCTGTCCTAATCAACTTCGAAAATTCGTTGTCC
This sequence comes from Hydra vulgaris, assembly GCF_038396675.1. NCBI lineage: Eukaryota > Metazoa > Cnidaria > Hydrozoa > Anthoathecata > Hydridae > Hydra > Hydra vulgaris. Next base: position 9,517,604 of record NC_088933.1, read on the forward strand.
TTATCACCTTCAAAAATTCGCTGTCTTAATCACCTTCAAAAAATCGCTGTCCTAATCAACTTCGAAAAATCGCTGTCCTTATCACCTTAAAAACATCGCTATCCTAATCACCTTCAAAAATTTGCTGTCCTAAACAACTTCAAAAATTCACTGTACTTATCACCTTCAAAAATCGCTGTCCTTATCACCTTCAAAAAGTCGCTGTCCTAATCACCTTTAATAATTCGCTGTCCTAATCAACTTTAAAAAATCGCTGTCCTTATCACCTTCAGAAATTTGCTGTCCTATTCACCTTCTAAAATTCCCTATCCAAATCAACTTCAAAAATTCGCTGTCAAAATCACCTTCAAAAATTCACTGTCCTAATCACCTTCAAAAATTCACTTTCATAATCACCTTCAAAAATTCGTTGTCCTTATCACCTTCAAAAGTTCGCTGTCCTAATCACCTTCAAATATTCGATGTCATAATTCACCTTCAAAAATTCGTTGTCCTAATCACCTTCAAAAATTCGCTGTCGTAATCACCTTCAAAAGTTCGCTGTTATAATCACCTTCAAAAATTCGCTGTCCTTATCAACTTCAAAAATTCGCTGTCCTTATCAACATCAAAATATTGCTGTCCTAATCAACTTCGAAAATTCGTTGTCCTTATCACCTTCAAAAATTCGCTGTCTTAATCACCTTCAAAAAATCGCTGTCCTAATCAACTTCGAAAAATCGCTGTCCTTATCACCTTAAAAACATCGCTATCCTAATCACCTTCAAAAATTTGCTGTCCTAAACAACTTCAAAAATTCACTGTACTTATCACCTTCAAAAATCGCTGTCCTTATCACCTTCAAAAAGTCGCTGTCCTAATCACCTTTAATAATTCGCTGTCCTAATCAACTTTAAAAAATCGCTGTCCTTATCACCTTCAGAAATTTGCTGTCCTATTCACCTTCTAAAATTCCCTATCCAAATCAACTTCAAAAATTCGCTGTCAAAATCACCTTCAAAAATTCACTGTCCTAATCACCTTCAAAAATTCACTTTCATAATCACCTTCAAAAATTCGTTGTCCTTATCACCTTCAAAAGTTCGCTGTCCTAATCACCTTCAAATATTCGATGTCATAATTCACCTTCAAAAATTCGTTGTCCTAATTACCTTCAAAAATTCGCTGTCATAATCACCTTCAAAAGTTCACTGATATAATCACCTTCAAAAATTCCCTGTCCTTATCAACTTCAAAAATTCGCTGTCATTATCAACATCAAAATATTGCTGTCCTAATCAACTTCAAAAAATCGTTGTCCTTATCACCTTCAAAAATTAGCTGTCTTAATCACCTTCAAAAAATCGCTGTCCTAATCAACTTCAAAAAATCGCTGTCCTTATCACCTTAAAAACTTCGCTATCCTAATCACCTTCAAAAATTTGCTGTCCTAAACAACTTCAAAAATTCGCTGTACTTATCACCTTCAAAAATCGCTGTATTTATCACCTTCAAAAAGTCGCAGTCCTAATCACCTTTAATAATTCGCTGTCCTAATCAACTTAAAAAAGTCGCTGTCCTTATCACCTTTAAAAATTTGCTGTCCTATTCACCTTCTAAAATTCCCTATCCAAATCAACTTCAAAAATTCGCTGTCAAAATCACCTTCAAAAATTCACTGTCCTAATCACCTTCAAAAATTCGCTTTCATAATCACCTTCAAAAACTCGTTGTCCTTATCACCTTCAAAAGTTCGCTGTCCTAATCACCTTCAAAAATTCGATGTCATAATTCACCTTCAAAAATTCGCTTTCCTAATTACCTTCAAAAATTCGCTGTCATAATCACCTTCAAAAGATCGCTGTTATAATCACCTTCAAAAATTCGCTGTCCTAATCAACTTCAAATATTCGCTGTCCTTATCACCTTCAAAAATCGCTGTCCTTATTACCTTTAAAAATTTGCTATCCTAATCACCATTAATAATTCGCTGTCCGAATCAACTTTAAAAATTCGCTGTCCTAATCACCTTCAAAAATCGCAGTCCTTTCACCATCAAAAATTCGCTGTCATAATAACCTTCAAAAAATCACTGTCCTTATCACCTCCAATAATTCGCTGTCCTAATCAAATTTAAAAATTCGCTGTACTTATTATTTTCAAAAATCGCTGTCCTTATCACCTTCTAAAATTTACTGTCCTAATCACCTTCAAAAATTAACTTTTATAATCATCTTCAAAAATTCGCTGTCCTAATCAACTTCAAAAATTCGCTGTCCTTTTAACCTTCAAAAATTTGCTGTCCTATTCACCTTCTAAAATTCGCTGTACGAATCAACTTCAAAAATTCGCTGTTCTTATCACCTTCAAAAATTCGCTGTCATAATAAACTTTAAAAATTTGCTGTCCTATCTACCTTTAAAAATTCGCTTTCCTAATCAACTTCAAAAATTCGCTGTCCTTATCACCTTCAAAAATTCGCTGTCCTAATCACCTTCAATAATTCGCTGTCATAATCACCTTCGACAGTTCGCTGTTATATTCACCTTTAAAAATTCGCTGTCCATTCACCTTCAAAAATTCGCTGTCCTAATTCACTTCAAAATATCGATGTCCTAATCAACTTCAAAAATTCGCTGTCCTTATCACCTTCATAAATCGCTGTACTTATCACCATCAAAACTCGCTGTCCTTATCACCTTCAAAAACAAGCTGTCCTAATCACCTTCAAAAATTCGCTGTCCTAATCAATTTCAAAAATTTAATGTCCTATTCAACTTCAAAAATTCGCTGTCCGTATCAACTTCAAAATATTGCTGTCCTAATCAACTTCAAAAATTCGTTGCCCTTATCACCTTCAAAAATTTGCTGTCCTAATCACCTTCAAAAAATCGCTGTCCTTATCAACTTCAAAAATTCGCTGTCCTTATCACCTTTAAAAATTCGCTGTCCTAATCACCTTCAATAATTCGCTGTCATAATCACCTTCGAAAGTTCGCTGTTATAATCACCTTTAAAAATTCGCTGTCCATTCAACTTCAAAAATTCGCTGTCCTAATTAACTTCAAAATATCGATGTCCTAATCAACTTCAAAAATTCGCTGTCCTTATCACCTTCATAAATCGCTGTACTTATCACCATCAAAACTCGCTTTCCTTATCACCTTCAAAAACTCGCTGTCCTAATTACCTTCAAAAATTCGCTGTCCTAATCAATTTAAAAAATTTAATGTCCTATTCAACTTCAAAAATTCGCTGTCCGTATCAACTTCAAAATATTCCTGTCCTAATCAACTTCAAAAATTCGTTGTCCTTATCACCTTCAAAAATTAGCTGTCCTAATCACCTTCAAAAAATCGCTGTCCTTATCAACTTCAAAAATTCGTTGTCCTTATCACCTTCAAAAATTAGCTGTCCTAATCACCTTCAAAAAATCGCTGTCCTTATCAACTTCAAAAATTCGCTGTCCTTATCACCTTCAAAAATCTTTGTCCTTATCACATTCAATAATTTGCTGTCCTAATCACCATTAAGAATTCGCTGTCCGAATCAACTTTGAAAATTCGCTGTCCTAATCACCTTCAAAAATCGCAGTCCTTATAACCTTCAAAAGTTCGCCGTCCTAATCAACTTCAAAAATTCGCTGTCCTAGTCAACTTCAAAATATTGCTGTCCTTATTAACTTCAGAAATTCGCTGTCCTAATCATCTTCAAAAATTGCTGTTCTAATCAAATTCAAAAATTCGCATTCCTTATCACCTTCAATACTTCGCTATCCTTATCACCTTCAAAAAATCGTTGTCCTAATCAACTTCAAAAGTTCGCTCTCCTTATCACCTTCAAAAACTCGCTGTCCTAATCACCTTTAATAATTCGCTGTCCTAATCAACTTCAAAAAATCGCTGTCATAATCACCTTCAAAAACTCATTGTCCTAGACACCTTCAAAAATTTGCTGTCATAATCACATTCAAAAATTCATTGTCATAATCCCCTTTAAAAATACGCTGTCATAATCAACTTCAAAAAATCGCTGTCATAATCACCTTTAAAAATTCACTGTCCTTATCACCTCCAATAATTGGCTGTTCTAATCAACTTTAAAAATTCGCTCTCCTTATCACCATCAAAAATCGCTGTCCTTATCACCTTCTAAAGTTAGCTGTCCTAATCACCTTTAAAAATTAATATTCATAATCAACTTCAAAAGTTCGCTGTTATAATCACCTTTAAAAATTCGCTGTCCAATCAACTTCAAAAATTAGCTGTCCTAATCAACTTTAAAATTTCGCAGTCCTAATCAACTTTAAAAATTCGCTGTTTTTACTACCTTTAGAGATGCTATCCTTATCACCTTTAAAATACCGCTGTAATAATCACCTTCAAAAATTCGCTGTCCTAATCACCTTAATAAATTCGCTGTCTTAATCACATTTAAAATTTCGCTGTCCTAATCACCTTCAAAAATTCGCTGTCCTAATCACCTTTAAGAATTCGCTCTCATAATCACCTTCAAAAATTCGCTCTCATAATCACCTTTAAAAATTAGCTGTCCTTTCCACCTTTAAAATTTCGATGTCATAACTCGCCTTCAAAAATTTTCTGCCTTAATCGCCTTCAAAATTTCACTATCATATTCACCTTCAAAATTTCGTTGTCATATTCATCTTTAAAAATTCACATCATAATCCCCTTCAAAAAATCGCTGTCATAATCATCTTTAAAAATTCGCTGTCCTAATCAACTTCAAAAATTCGCTGTCATATTTACCTTTGATAATTCGCTGTCCTAATCACCTTTAAAAATCGCTGTCATAATCACCTTCAAAATATCATTGTCCTAATCACCTTCAAAATTTTATCGTCACAATCACCTCCAAAAATTCGCTGTCATAATCACATTCAAAAATTCACTGTCATAATGACCTTGAAAATTCGCTATTATAATCACCTTTAAAACTTTGCTGTTATAATTCCTTTTCAAAAATTCGCTGTCCTAATTACCTTCAAAAATTCCCTGTCATAATCACCATCAAAAGTTTGCTGTTATAATTATCTTCAAAAATACACTGTCCTAATCACCTCCAAAAATTCGCTGTGATTATCACCTTCAAAAATTCGCTGTCCTAAACACTTTTAAAAATTCGCTGTCATAATCACCTTAAAAAATTCACTGTCATAATCTATTTCAAAAATTCGCTGGCATAATCAACTTCGAAAACTCGCTGTCCTAAACGACTTCGAAAATTCACTATCATAATCACCTTTAAAAGTTCGCTATCATAATTCCTTTGAAAAATTCGCTGTCATAAACACCCTCAAAACATTTCCGTCCAAATCACCTTTAAAAATTCGCTGTCATAATCACCTTTAAAAACTCGCTGTCATAATCACCTACAAAAAGTCGCTGTCCTAATTACCTTCAAAAATACGTTGTCCTAATCACTTTTAAAAATTCGATTGTCATAATGTCCTTCAAAAACTTGCTGTCCTAATCACTTTCGAAAATTCGCTGTCCTAATCACCTTCAAAAATTCGGCGTCAAAATCACCTTTAAAAATTCATTGCCATAATCCTCTTCAATATTTCGCTGTCATAATCAACTTTACAAATTTAATATCGTAATCACTTTCAAAAATTCGCTGTCTTAATCAACTTCAAAATATCGCTGTCATAATCACCTTCAAAATTTCAATGTCATAATCCACTTCAAAATTTCGCTGTCATAACCAACTTCAAAAATTCGCTGTCCTAATCAAATTCAAAAATTCGCTGTCCTTATCACCTTCAAAAGTTCGCTGTCCTAATCACGTTCAAAAACTCGCTTTCATAATCACCTACAAAAAGTCGCTGTCCTAATCACCTTCAAAAATTCGTTGTCCTAATCACTTTGAAGAATTCGCTGTCATAATTACCTTCAAAAATTCGCTGTTCTAATCACTTTCGAAAATTCGCTGTCCTAATCACCTTTAAAAATTCGCTGACATATTCACCTATAAAAATTCACTATTATAATCCCCTTCAATATTTCGCTGTCATAATCAACTTTACAAACGCAATATCGTAATCACTTTCAAAAAATCACTGTCCTAATAAATTTCAAAAATTCGCTGTCATAATCCTCTTCAAAAATTCGCTGTCATAACCAACTTCAAATATTCGCTATCCTAATCAAATTCGAAAATTTGCTGTCCTTGTCACCTTCAAAAGTTCGCTCTCCTAATCACCTTCAAAAACTCGCTGTCATACTCACCTCCAAAAATTCACTGTCCTATTCACCTTCGAAAATTCGCTGTCATAATAACCTTTAAAAATTCACTGTCATAATCCCTTTCAAAAAGACGCTGTCTTAATCAGCTTCAAAAATTCGCTGTCCTACTCAACTTTAAAAATTCGCTGCCCTAATCACCTTCAAAAATTCGTTGTAATAATCACCTTCAAAAATTCGCTCTCATAATCACCTCCAAAAAATCGCTCTCATAATCACCTTCAAAAATTCGCAATCATAATCACCTTTAAAAATTCGCTGTCATAATCAACTTCAAAAATTCGCTGTCTTAATCACCTTCAAAAAAACCCTATTATATTTACCTTTAAAAATTCGCTGTCATAATCACCTTCAATAATTCGCAGTCAGAATCAACTTCAAAAACTCGCTGACATAATCACCTTTAAAAATTCGCTGTTATAAAGACCTTCAAAAACTCACTGTGCTAATCACCTTCAAAAATTCGCAGTCATAATCACCTTTAAAGACTTGCTGTTATAATCAACTCCAAAAATTCATTATCCTAATCACCTTTAAAATTTCGCTGTCATATTCACCTTTCAAAGTTCGCTGTCATAATCACCTTCAAAAATTCACTGTCATAATCACCTTCATAACTCGCTGTTATATTTACCTTCAAAAATTCACTGTCATAATCCCCTTCGAAAAATCGCTGTCCTAATCACCTTCAAGAATTCGCTGTCATATTCACCTTCGATAAGTCGCTGTAATTATGACCTACAAAACTTCACTGTCATAATCCCTTTCAAAAAATTGCTGTCATAATCAACTTTAAAAATTGGCTGTCCTAATCACCGTTAAAAATTTGCTGTCATAATCACCTTCAAAAGTTCGCTGTCCAAATCACCTTTAAAATTCTCTGTGATAATCACCTTCCAAAATTCGCTGTCCTAAACACTTTTAAAAATTCGCTGTCTAAATCACCTTCAAAGATTCGCTGTCAAAATCAACTTCAAAAATTCGCTGTCCTAATCAATATCCAAAATTCGCTATCCTAATCACCTTTCAAAATTCGCTGTCATAATCCCCTTCAATAATTTGCTGTCATAATCACCTTTAAAACTTCCCTGTCCTAATCACCTTCAAAAATTCGCTGTCATAATCACCTTCAAAAACTCGCTGTTATAATCACCTTCAAAAATTCGCTGAAACTATCACCTTCCAAAATACGCTGTAATAAACACTTTTAAAAATTCGCTGTCCTATCAACTTCAAAAAATCGCTGTCCTAATTCACTTCAAAATATCGATGTCCTAATCAACTTCAAAAATTCGCTGTCCTTATCACCTTCATAAATCGCTGTACTTATCACCATCAAAACTCGCTGTCCTTATCACCTTCAAAAACAAGCTGTCCTAATCACCTTCAAAAATTCGCTGTCCTAATCAATTTCAAAAATTTAATGTCCTATTCAACTTCAAAAATTCGCTGTCCGTATCAACTTCAAAATATTGCTGTCCTAATCAACTTCAAAAATTCGTTGCCCTTATCACCTTCAAAAATTTGCTGTCCTAATCACCTTCAAAAAATCGCTGTCCTTATCAACTTCAAAAATTCGCTGTCCTTATCACCTTTAAAAATTCGCTGTCCTAATCACCTTCAATAATTCGCTGTCATAATCACCTTCGAAAGTTCGCTGTTATAATCACCTTTAAAAATTCGCTGTCCATTCAACTTCAAAAATTCGCTGTCCTAATTAACTTCAAAATATCGATGTCCTAATCAACTTCAAAAATTCGCTGTCCTTATCACCTTCATAAATCGCTGTACTTATCACCATCAAAACTCGCTTTCCTTATCACCTTCAAAAACTCGCTGTCCTAATTACCTTCAAAAATTCGCTGTCCTAATCAATTTAAAAAATTTAATGTCCTATTCAACTTCAAAAATTCGCTGTCCGTATCAACTTCAAAATATTCCTGTCCTAATCAACTTCAAAAATTCGTTGTCCTTATCACCTTCAAAAATTAGCTGTCCTAATCACCTTCAAAAAATCGCTGTCCTTATCAACTTCAAAAATTCGTTGTCCTTATCACCTTCAAAAATTAGCTGTCCTAATCACCTTCAAAAAATCGCTGTCCTTATCAACTTCAAAAATTCGCTGTCCTTATCACCTTTAAAAATTCGCTGTCCTAATCACCTTCAATAATTCGCTGTCATAATCACCTTCGAAAGTTCGCTGTTATAATCACCTTTAAAAATTCGCTGTCCATTCAACTTCAAAAATTCGCTGTCCTAATTAACTTCAAAATATCGATGTCCTAATCAACTTCAAAAATTCGCTGTCCTTATCACCTTCATAAATCGCTGTACTTATCACCATCAAAACTCGCTTTCCTTATCACCTTCAAAAACTCGCTGTCCTAATTACCTTCAAAAATTCGCTGTCCTAATCAATTTAAAAAATTTAATGTCCTATTCAACTTCAAAAATTCGCTGTCCGTATCAACTTCAAAATATTCCTGTCCTAATCAACTTCAAAAATTCGTTGTCCTTATCACCTTCAAAAATTAGCTGTCCTAATCACCTTCAAAAAATCGCTGTCCTTATCAACTTCAAAAATTCGTTGTCCTTATCACCTTCAAAAATTAGCTGTCCTAATCACCTTCAAAAAATCGCTGTCCTTATCAACTTCAAAAATTCGCTGTCCTTATCACCTTCAAAAATCTTTGTCCTTATCACATTCAATAATTTGCTGTCCTAATCACCATTAAGAATTCGCTGTCCGAATCAACTTTGAAAATTCGCTGTCCTAATCACCTTCAAAAATCGCAGTCCTTATAACCTTCAAAAGTTCGCCGTCCTAATCAACTTCAAAAATTCGCTGTCCTAGTCAACTTCAAAATATTGCTGTCCTTATTAACTTCAGAAATTCGCTGTCCTAATCATCTTCAAAAATTGCTGTTCTAATCAAATTCAAAAATTCGCATTCCTTATCACCTTCAATACTTCGCTATCCTTATCACCTTCAAAAAATCGTTGTCCTAATCAACTTCAAAAGTTCGCTCTCCTTATCACCTTCAAAAACTCGCTGTCCTAATCACCTTTAATAATTCGCTGTCCTAATCAACTTCAAAAAATCGCTGTCATAATCACCTTCAAAAACTCATTGTCCTAGACACCTTCAAAAATTTGCTGTCATAATCACATTCAAAAATTCATTGTCATAATCCCCTTTAAAAATACGCTGTCATAATCAACTTCAAAAAATCGCTGTCATAATCACCTTTAAAAATTCACTGTCCTTATCACCTCCAATAATTGGCTGTCCTAATCAACTTTAAAAATTCGCTCTCCTTATCACCATCAAAAATCGCTGTCCTTATCACCTTCTAAAGTTAGCTGTCCTAATCACCTTTAAAAATTAATATTCATAATCAACTTCAAAAATTCGCTGTCCTTATCACCTTCAAAAATTCGCTGTCCTAATCAACTTCAAAAATTCGCTGTCCTAATCAACTTAAAAAATTCGCTGTCCTAATCAACTTAAAAAATTCGTTGTCCTTATCACCTTCAAAAAATCGCTTTCCTAATCACCTTCAAAAATTTGCTGTCATAATCACCTTCAAAATTCGCTGTCATAATCAACTTCAAAAATTCGCTGTCCTAATCACCTTCATAAACTCGCTGTTCTAATCAAATTCAAAAATTCGCTGTCCTTATCACCTTTAAAACTTCGCTATTCTAATCACCTTCAAAAATTCACTGTCCTAATCAACTTCAAATTTTCGCTGTCCTATTCACCTTCAAAAATCGCTGTCCATATCAACTTCAAAAATTCGCTGTCCTAATCAACTTTAATAATTCGCTATCCTAATCAACTTTAAAAATTCACTGTCCTTATCACCTTCAAAAATCGCTGTCCTACTCACCTTCAAAAAATCGTTGTCATAATCAGCTTCAAACACCTATTATCCTAGACACCTTCAAAACTTCGCTGTCATAATCACCTTCAAAAATTCACTGTCATAATCCCCTTCAAAAATACGCTGTCATAATCACCTTCAAAAATTCGCTGTCCAAATCACCGTTAAAAATTCGCTGTCATAATCACCTTCAAAAGTTCGCTGTTATAATCACCTTTAAAAATTCGCTGTCCAATCAACTTCAAAAATTAGCTGTCCTAATCAACTTTAAAATTTCGCAGTCCTAATCAACTTTAAAAATTCGCTGTTTTTACTACCTTTAGAGATGCTATCCTTATCACCTTTAAAATACCGCTGTAATAATCACCTTCAAAAATTCGCTGTCCTAATCACCTTAATAAATTCGCTGTCTTAATCACATTTAAAATTTCGCTGTCCTAATCACCTTCAAAAATTCGCTGTCCTAATCACCTTTAAGAATTCGCTCTCATAATCACCTTCAAAAATTCGCTCTCATAATCACCTTTAAAAATTAGCTGTCCTTTCCACCTTTAAAATTTCGATGTCATAACTCGCCTTCAAAAATTTTCTGCCTTAATCGCCTTCAAAATTTCACTATCATATTCACCTTCAAAATTTCGTTGTCATATTCATCTTTAAAAATTCACATCATAATCCCCTTCAAAAAATCGCTGTCATAATCATCTTTAAAAATTCGCTGTCCTAATCAACTTCAAAAATTCGCTGTCATATTTACCTTTGATAATTCGCTGTCCTAATCACCTTTAAAAATCGCTGTCATAATCACCTTCAAAATATCATTGTCCTAATCACCTTCAAAATTTTATCGTCACAATCACCTCCAAAAATTCGCTGTCATAATCACATTCAAAAATTCACTGTCATAATGACCTTGAAAATTCGCTATTATAATCACCTTTAAAACTTTGCTGTTATAATTCCTTTTCAAAAATTCGCTGTCCTAATTACCTTCAAAAATTCCCTGTCATAATCACCATCAAAAGTTCGCTGTTATAAATATCTTCAAAAATACACTGTCCTAATCACCTCCAAAAATTCGCTGTGATTATCACCTTCAAAAATTCGCTGTCCTAAACACTTTTAAAAATTCGCTGTCATAATCACCTTAAAAAATTCACTGTCATAATCTATTTCAAAAATTCGCTGGCATAATCAACTTCGAAAACTCGCTGTCCTAAACGACTTCGAAAATTCACTATCATAATCACCTTTAAAAGTTCGCTATCATAATTCCTTTGAAAAATTCGCTGTCATAAACACCCTCAAAACATTTCCGTCCAAATCACCTTTAAAAATTCGCTGTCATAATCACCTTTAAAAACTCGCTGTCATAATCACCTACAAAAAGTCGCTGTCCTAATTACCTTCAAAAATACGTTGTCCTAATCACTTTTAAAAATTCGATTGTCATAATGTCCTTCAAAAACTTGCTGTCCTAATCACTTTCGAAAATTCGCTGTCCTAATCACCTTCAAAAATTCGGCGTCAAAATCACCTTTAAAAATTCATTGCCATAATCCTCTTCAATATTTCGCTGTCATAATCAACTTTACAAATTTAATATCGTAATCACTTTCAAAAATTCGCTGTCTTAATCAACTTCAAAATATCGCTGTCATAATCACCTTCAAAATTTCAATGTCATAATCCACTTCAAAATTTCGCTGTCATAACCAACTTCAAAAATTCGCTGTCCTAATCAAATTCAAAAATTCGCTGTCCTTATCACCTTCAAAAGTTCGCTGTCCTAATCACGTTCAAAAACTCGCTTTCATAATCACCTACAAAAAGTCGCTGTCCTAATCACCTTCAAAAATTCGTTGTCCTAATCACTTTGAAGAAATCGCTGTCATAATTACCTTCAAAAATTCGCTGTTCTAATCACTTTCGAAAATTCGCTGTCCTAATCACCTTTAAAAATTCGCTGACATATTCACCTATAAAAATTCACTATTATAATCCCCTTCAATATTTCGCTGTCATAATCAACTTTACAAACGCAATATCGTAATCACTTTCAAAAAATCACTGTCCTAATAAATTTCAAAAATTCGCTGTCATAATCCTCTTCAAAAATTCGCTGTCATAACCAACTTCAAATATTCGCTATCCTAATCAAATTCGAAAATTTGCTGTCCTTGTCACCTTCAAAAGTTCGCTCTCCTAATCACCTTCAAAAACTCGCTGTCATACTCACCTCCAAAAATTCACTGTCCTATTCACCTTCGAAAATTCGCTGTCATAATAACCTTTAAAAATTCACTGTCATAATCCCTTTCAAAAAGACGCTGTCTTAATCAGCTTCAAAAATTCGCTGTCCTACTCAACTTTAAAAATTCGCTGCCCTAATCACCTTCAAAAATTCGTTGTAATAATCACCTTCAAAAATTCGCTCTCATAATCACCTCCAAAAAATCGCTCTCATAATCACCTTCAAAAATTCGCAATCATAATCACCTTTAAAAATTCGCTGTCATAATCAACTTCAAAAATTCGCTGTCTTAATCACCTTCAAAAAAACCCTATTATATTTACCTTTAAAAATTCGCTGTCATAATCACCTTCAATAATTCGCAGTCAGAATCAACTTCAAAAACTCGCTGACATAATCACCTTTAAAAATTCGCTGTTATAAAGACCTTCAAAAACTCACTGTGCTAATCACCTTCAAAAATTCGCAGTCATAATCACCTTTAAAGACTTGCTGTTATAATCAACTCCAAAAATTCATTATCCTAATCACCTTTAAAATTTCGCTGTCATATTCACCTTTCAAAGTTCGCTGTCATAATCACCTTCAAAAATTCGCTGTCATAATCACCTTCATAACTCGCTGTTATATTTACCTTCAAAAATTCACTGTCATAATCCCCTTCGAAAAATCGCTGTCCTAATCACCTTCAAGAATTCGCTGTCATATTCACCTTCGATAAGTCGCTGTAATTATGACCTACAAAACTTCACTGTCATAATCCCTTTCAAAAAATTGCTGTCATAATCAACTTTAAAAATTGGCTGTCCTAATCACCGTTAAAAATTTGCTGTCATAATCACCTTCAAAAGTTCGCTGTCCAAATCACCTTTAAAATTCTCTGTGATAATCACCTTCCAAAATTCGCTGTCCTAAACACTTTTAAAAATTCGCTGTCTAAATCACCTTCAAAGATTCGCTGTCAAAATCAACTTCAAAAATTCGCTGTCCTAATCAATATCCAAAATTCGCTATCCTAATCACCTTTCAAAATTCGCTGTCATAATCCCCTTCAATAATTTGCTGTCATAATCACCTTTAAAACTTCCCTGTCCTAATCACCTTCAAAAATTCGCTGTCATAATCACCTTCAAAAACTCGCTGTTATAATCACCTTCAAAAATTCGCTGTGACTATCACCTTCCAAAATACGCTGTAATAAACACTTTTAAAAATTCGCTGTCCTATCAACTTCAAAAATTCGTTGTCCTAATTACCATCAGAAATTATCTGTCATAATCACATTCAAAAATTCGCTGTCCTAATCACCTTCAAAAGTTCGCTGTCCTAATCACCATCAAAAAATCGCTGTCATAATTCACCTCAATATTTCGCTGTCATAATCAACTTCAAAAATTCAATGTCGTAATAACCCTCAGAATTTCGCTATCCTAATCACCTTCAAAAAATCGCTGTCATATCGATCTTAAAAATTCGCTGTCCTAATCAACTTCAAAAAATCACTGTCAAAATCACCTTCAAAAATTCACTGTCCTAATCACCTTCAAAATATCGCTGTCATAATCACCTTCAAAAATTCGCTGTCCTTATCACCTTCAAAAGTTCGCTGTCCTAATCACCATCAAAATCTCGCTGTCATAATCACCTTCAAAAGTTCGCTGTTAGAATCACCTTAAAAAATTTGCTGTCCTAATAAACTTCAAAAATTCGCTGTCCTAATCAACTTCAAAATATTGCTGTCCTAATCAACTTCAAAAATTCGTTGTCTATATCAACTTCAAAAATTCGCTGTCCTAATCACCTTCAAAAAATCGCATTCCTAATCAGTTTCAAAAATTTGCTGGTCTTATCACCTTCAAAACATTGCTATCCTAATCACCATTAAAAACTCGCTGTCCTAATCAACTTAAAAAATTCGATGTCCTTATCACCTTCAAAAATCGCTGTCCTTATCACCTACAAAAATACGCTGTCATAATCATCTTTAAAAATTAGTTATCCTAATTACCTTCAAAAATTCGCTGTCCTAAACAACTTCGAAAATTCGCTGTCCTTATCACCTTTAAAACTTCGCTACCCTAATCACCTTTAAAAATTCACTGTCCTTATCAACTTCAAAAATTCGCTGTCCTTATCACCTTCAAAAGTCACTCTCCTTATAACCTTCAAAAATTCGCTGTCCTAATGACCTTTAATAATTCGCTGTCCTAATTAACTTTAAAAATTCGCTGCCCTTATCACCTTCAAATATCGCTGTCCTAATCACTTTAAAAAAATCGCTGCCAAAATCACCTTCAAAAACAAATTGTCCTAAACACCTTCAAAAATTCGCTGTCATAATCACCTTCAAAAATTCACTGTCATAAACCCATTCAAAAACTCGCTTTCATTATCAACTTCAAAAAATCGCTGTCATAATCACCTTTAAAAATTCGCTATCATAATTCACCTTCAAAAATTCGCTCTCCTAATCACCTTTTAAAATTCGCTGTCATAATCACATTCAAAAGTTCGCTGTTATAATCACCTTCAAAAATTCAATGTCATAATCAACTTCAAAAATTCGCTGTCCTAATTACCTTCAAAAATTTGCTGTCCTAATCAACTTAAAAATTTCGCTGTCCTTATCACCTTCACAAATTCGCTGTCCCAATCACCTTTAAAAACTCGCTGTCATACTCTTCTCCTAAAATTCACTGTCCTAATTACCTTCAAAAATTCGCTGTCCTCATCACCTTCAATAATTCGTTGTCCTAATCATCTTCAAAAGTTCGCTGTTAAAATCACCTTTAAAAATTCGCTGTCCAATCAACTTCAAAAAATCGCTGTCTTAATCACCTTTAAAAATTCGCTGTCATAATCACCTTCGATAATTCGCTGTCATTATGACCTACAAAATCTCACTGTCATAATCCCTTTCAAAAAATTGCTGTCATAATCAACTTTATTATTTGGCTGTCGTAATCACCGTCAAAAATTTCCTGTCATAATCACCCTCAAAAATTCGCTGTCATAAACACCTTAAAAAACTCGCTGTCATATTCACCTTTTAAAATGCGCTGTACTAATCACCTTCAAAAAGTAGCTGTCATAATCACCATTAAAAGTTCGCTGTCCTAATCACCTTTAAAATTCGCTGTGATAATCACCTTCAAAAATTCAGTGTCCTAAACACTTTTAAAAATTCGCTGTCTAAATCACCATCAAAGATTCGCTGTCAAAATCAACTTCAAAAATTCGCTGTCCTAATCAATTTCCAAAATTCGCAATCAAAATCACCTTTAAAAATTCTCTGTCATGATCCCCTTCAAAAATTTGCTGTCATATTCACCTTTAAAACTTCCCTGTCCTAATCACCTTTAAAAATTCGCTGTCCTAATCACCTACAAAAATTCGCTCTTCTAATCACCTTTAAAAAACTCGCTGTCATACTCACCTCCTAAAATTCACTGTCCTAATCACCTTTAAAAATTCGCTGTCCTTATCACCTTCAATAATTCGCTTTCATAATCATCTTCGAAAGTTCGCTGTTAAAATCACCTTTAAAACTTCGCTGTCCAATCACCTTCAAAAATTCGCTGTCCTAATCAACTTCAAAATTTTGCTGTCCTAATCAACTTCGAAAATTCGCTGTGCTTATCACCTTCAATAATTGCTGTCCTAGTCACCTTTAAAATTCGCTGTCCTAATCACCTTTGAAAATTCGCTGTCCTAATCACCTTCAAAAATTCGCTGTCCTAATCAACTTTAAAAATTCGCTGTCCTTATCAGCTTTATAAATCGCTGTCTTTATCACCTTCAAAAATTCGCTGTCCTAATCACCTTCAAAAATTCGCTGTCCTAATCAACTTCAAAAGTTCGCTGTCCTTATTACCTTCAAAAATTCGCTGTCCTAATCAACTTCAAAAATTCGCTTTTCTAATCAACCTCAAAAAATCGCTATCCTAATCAACTTTATAAATTCGCTGTCCTAATCAACTTAGAAATTCGATGTCCTTATCACCTTCAAAATATCGTTGTCCTAATCACCTTCGAAAATTCGTTGTCAAAAATACCTTTAAAACTTCGCTGTCACAATCACCTTCATAAATTCGCTGTCATAATCACCTGTAAACATTCGCTGTAACAATAACCTTAAAAAATTTGCTATCATTATCACCTTTAAAAATTCACTGTCATAATTCCCTTCAAAAATTCGCTGTCATAATCAACTTCTAAAACTCGCTGTCCTAATCATTTACAAAATTTAGCTGTTCTTATCACCTTTAATAATCGCTGTCCTTATCAACTTCCAAAATTCGATGTCCTAATCACCTTCAAAATTTCGCTGTCCTAATCAACTTCAAAAATTCTCTGTCTTTATCACCTTCAAAAATCGCTGTCCTTATCACCTTCAAAAATTCGCTGTCATATTCATCTGCAAAAATTCGCTGTTCTAATTACCTTCCAAAATTCGCTGTCCTTATCAATTTTAAAAATTCGCTGTCCTTATCACCTCCGAAAATTGCATTCCTTATCACCTTCAAAAATTCGCTGTCATAATCATCTTCAAAAATTCGCTGTCTTAATTACCTTCAAAACATCGATGTCCTAATCAGCTTAAAAACTCGCTGTCTTTATCACCCTCGAAAATTTGCAGTCCTATTCACCTTCTAAACTTCGCATTTTCTAATCAACTTCAAAAATTCGCTGTCCTTATCACCTTCAAAAATTCGCTGTCCTTATCACCTTTAATATTTCGCTGTCATAAATAACTTCAAAAATTCGCTGTCCTAATTACCTTAAAAAATTTACTGTCCTAATCAACTTCAAAATTTCGTTATCCTTATCACCTTCAAAAATTCGCTGTCCTAATCACCTTCAAAAATTCGCTGTCATAATCACATTCAAAAGTTCGCTGTTATAATCACCTTCAAAACTTCGCTGTCCTTATCAACTTCAAAACTTCGCTGTCGTAATAAACTTAAAAAAATTGCTGTCCTAATCAACTTCAAAAATTCATTGTCCATATCACCTTTAAAAATATGCTGTCCTAATCATCTTCAAAAATTCGCTGTCATAATCATCTTCAAAACTTCGCTGTCCTAATCACCTTCAAACATTCGCTGTCCTTATCAACTTTAAAAATTCGCTGTCCTTATCACCTTTAAAAATTCGCTGTCCAATTAACTTAAAAAATTCGCTTTCCTAATCAATTTTGAATTTTTGCTGTCCTAATGAACTTTAAAAATTCGCTGTCCTTATCACCTTCAAAAATCGCTGTCCTTATCACCTTCAAAAATTCGCTATCCTAATCACCTTCAAAAACTCGCTGTCATAATCATCTTAAAAAATTCGCTTTCCTATTCACCTTCTAAAATTTGCTGTTCTAATCAACTTCAAAAATTCGGTGTCTTTATCACCTTCAAAAATTCGCCGTCCTTATCACCTTCAATAATTTGCTGTCATAATTAACTCCAAAAATTCGTTGTCCTAATTACCTTAAAAAATTTACTGTTCTATTTAACTTCAAAATTTCGTTGTCCTTATCACCTTTAAAAATTCGCTATCCTAATCGCCTTCAAAAATTCGCTGTCATAATCACCTTCAAAATTTCGCTGTTATAATCACCTTCAAAACTTCGCTGTCCTTATCAACTTCAAAAATTCGCTGTCCTAATAAACTTAAAAACATTGCTGTCCTAATCAACTTCAAAAATTCGTTGTCCATATCACCTTCAAAAATTTGCTGTCCTAATAACCTTCAAAAATTCGCTGTCATAATCATCTTCAAAAATTCGCTACCCTATTCACCTTCAAACAATCGCTGTCCTAATTTACTTCAAAAATTCGCTGTCCTTATCACCTTTAAAATTTCGCTGTCCAATTAACTTAAAAAATTCGCTGTCCTAATCACTTTTGAAATTTCGCTATTCTAATCAACTTCAAAAATTCGCTGTCCTTATCACCTTTATAAATCGCTGTCCTTATCATCTTCAAAATTCGATATCCTTATCACCTTCAAAAATTCGCTGTCATAATCATCTTTAAAATTTCGCTGTCCTAATTACCTTTAAAAAATTTACTGTCCTAATCAACTTCAAAAATTCGATGTCCTTATCACCTTCAAAACCTTGCAGTCCTATTCACCTTCTAAAATTCGCTGTTCTAATCACTATCAAAAATTCGCTGTCTTAATTAACTTCAAACTTTCGCTGTCATAATCACCTTCAAAAATTCAATGTCATAATCCCCTTCAAAATTTCCCTGTCATAACCAACTTCAAAAATTCGCTGTCCTAATCAAATTCAAAAATTCGCTGTCCTTATCACCTTCAAAAGTTCGCTGTCCTAATCAACTTCAAAAACTTGCTGTCATAATCAACTACAAAAAGTCGCTGTCCTAATCACCTTCAAAAATTCGTTGTCCTAATCACTTTCAAAAATTCGCTGTCATAATTACCTTCAAAAATTTGCTGTTCTAATCACTTTCGAAAATTCGCTGTCCTAATCACTTTCAAAAATTCGCTGACATAATCACCTTTAAAAATTCACTATTATAATCCCCTTCAATATATCGCTGTCATAATCAACTTTACAAACTCAATATTGTAATCACTTTCAAAAAATCGCTGTCCTAATATACTTCAAAAATTCGCTGTCATAATTCTCTTAAAAATTTCGCTGTCAAAACCAACTTCAAAAATTCGCTCTCCTAATCAAATTCGAAAATTTGCTGTCCTTATCACTTTCAAAAGTTCGCTCTCCTAATCACCTTCAAAAACTCGCTGTCATACTCACCTTTAAAAATTCACTGTCCTAATCATCTTCAAAAATTCGCTGTCATGATCACCTTTAAAAATTCACTGTCATAATCCCTTTAAAAAAGACGCTGTCTTAATCAGCTTAAAAAATTCGCTGTCCTATTCAACTTTAAAAATTCGCTGCCCTAATCACATTCGAAAATTCGTTGTAATAATCACCTTCAAAAATTCGCTCTCATAATCACCTCCAAAAAATCGCTCTCATAATCACCTTCAAATATTCGCAATCATAATCACCTTTAAAAATTCGCTGTCATAATCAACTTCAAAAAGTCGCTGTCTTAATCACCTTCAAAAAGTCGCTATCATATTTACCTTTAAAAATTCGCTGTCATAATCACCTTCAATAATTCGCAGTCAGAATCAACATCAAAAATTCGCTGACATAATCACCTTCAAAAATTCGCTGTCCTAATCACCTTCAAAAATTCGCAGTCATAATCAACTTCAAATACTAACTATCCTAATCACCTTTAAAATTTCGCTGTCATAATCAATTTACAAAATTCGCTGTTATAATCACCTTCAAAAATTCGCTGTCATAATCACCTTCAAAAACTCGCTGTTATATTAACCTTCAAAAATTTACTGTCATTATCCCCTTCAAAAATTCGCTGTCCTAATCACCTTTAAAAATTCGCTGTCATATTCACCTTTGATAATTCGCTGTCATTATGACCTACAAAAATTCACTGTAATAATCCCTCTCAAAAATTTGCTGTCATAATCAACTTTGAAAACTGGCTGTCCTAATCACCGTCAAAAATTTGCTGTCATAAACACCTTAAAATACTCGCTGTCATATTCACCTTTAAAAATTCGCTGTCCTAATCACCTTCAAAAAGTAGCTGTCATAATCACCTTCAAAAATTCGCTGTCCTAATCACCTTTAAAATTCGCTGTGATAATCACCTTTTAAAAATCGCTGTCCTTAACACTTTTAAAAATTCGCTGTCTAAATCACCTTCAAAGATTCGCTGTCAAAATCAACTTCATAAATTCGCTGTCCTAATCAGTTTCAAAAATTCGCTATCCTAATCACCTTTAAAAATTCGCTGTCATAATTCCCTTCAAAAATTTGCTGTCATAATCTCCTTTAAAACTTCCCTGTCCTAATCACCTTTAAAAATTCGCTGTCATAATCACCTTCAAAAACTCGCTGTTATAATGACCTTCAAAAATTCGCTGTGATTATCACCTTCCAAAATACGCTGTCCTAAACACTTTTAAAAATTCGCTGTCCTAACAACTTCAAAAATTCGTTGTCCTAATTACCATCAGAAATTATCTGTCATAATCACCTTCAAAAATTCGCTGTCCTAATCACCTTCAAAAATTCGCTGTCATAAACACCTTCAAAAATTTGATGTCATAATCACATTCGAAAATTCACTGTCTTAATTCCCCTCAATATTTCGCTGTCATAATCAACTTCACAAATTCAATGTCGTAATAACCTTCTAAATATCGCTGTCCTAATTACCTTCAATAATTCGCTGTTATAATCACCTTTAAAAATTCGCTGTCGTAATCACCTTCAAAAATTTACTGTCATAATCCCCTTCAAAAATTCGCTGTCATAATCAATCTTAAAAATTCGCCGTCCTAATGAACTTCAAAAAATCGCTGTCAAAATCACCTCCAAAAATTCACTGTCCTAATCACCTTCAAAAAATCGCTGTCATAATCACCTTCAAAAACTCGCTGTCCTTATCACCTTCAAAAGTTCGTTGTCCTAATCACCATCAAAAGATCGCTGTCATATTCACCTTCAAAAGTTTGCTGTTAGAATCACCTTAAAAAAATTCGCTGTCCTAATAAACTTCAAAAATTTGCTGTCCTAATCAACTTCAAAATATTGGTGTCCTAATCAACTTCAAAAATTCGTTGTCTATATCAACTTCAAAAATTCGCTGTCCTAATCACCTTTAAAATATCGCAGTCCTAATCAGTTTCAAAAATTTGCTGGTCTTATCACCTTCAAAACATTGCTATCCTAATCACCATTAAAAATTCACTGTCCTAATCAACTTAAAAAATTCGATGTCCTTATCACCTTCAAAAATCGCTGTCCTTATCACCTACAAAAATACGCTGTCCTAATCACCTTCAAAAAATCGCTGTCATAATCATCTTCAAAAACACGTTGTCCTAATTACCTTTAAAAATTCGCTCTCCTAAACAACTTCAAAAATTCGCTGTCCTTATCACCTTTAAAACTTCGCTATCCTAATCACCTTTAAAAATTCACTGTCCTTATCAACTTCGAAAATTCGCTGTCCTTTTCACCTTCAAAAGCCACTGTCCTTATCATCTTCAAAAATTCGCTGTCCTAATGACCTTTAATAATTCGCTGTCCTAATCAACTTTAAAAATTCGCTGTCCTTATCACCTTCAAATATCGCTGTCCTAATTACTTTAAAAAAATCGTTGTCATAATCACCTTCAAAAACTCAATGTCCTAAACACCTTCAAAAATTCGCTGTCATAATTACTTTCAAAAATTCACTGTCATAAACCCATTCAAAAACTCGCTGTTATTATCAACTTCAAAAAATCGCTGTCATAATCACCTTTAAAAATTCGCTGTCACAATTCACCTTTAAAAATTCGCTCTCCTAATCACCTTTAAAAATTCGCTGTCATAATCACATTCAAAATTTCGCTGTTATAATCACCTTTACAAATTCGCTGTCCTAATCACCTTCAAAAATTCGATGTCATAATCAACTTCAAAAATTCGCTGTCTAAATTACCTTCAAAAATTTGCTTTCCTAATCAACTTAAAAATTTCGCTGTCCTTATCACCTTCACAAATTCGCTGTCCCAATTACCTTCAATAATTCGCCGTCATAATCACCTTCAAAAGTTCGTTGTTATAATCACCTTTAAAAATGCGCTATCCAATCAACTTTAAAAATTAGCTGTCCTAATCAACTTCAAGATTTCGCAGTCCTAATCACTTACATAATTTCGCTGTCATTATCTCCTTTAGAAATCGCTCTCCTTATCACCTTCAAAATTCGCTGTCCTTATCTCCTTCAAAAATTCCCTGTCCTAATCACCTTAAAGAATTCGCTGTCTTAATCACATTGAAAATTTCGCTGTCCTAATCATCATTAAAAATTCGCTGTCCTAATCACCTTTAAAAATTCGCTCTCATAATCACCTTCAAAAGTTCGTTGTCATAATCACCATCAAAAATTCGCTGTCATAATCACCTTAAAAATTCGCTCTATTCGCCTTCAAAAATTCGCTGTAATAATCACCTTCAAAAATTCGCTGTCATAATCATCTTCTAAAAATCGCTGTCCTAATCAACTTCAAAAATTCGCTGTCCTTATCACCTTCAAAAATTGCTGTCCTAATCAAATGCAAAAATTCGCTTTCCTAATCACCTTCAAAAATTCGCTGTCATAATCATCTTCAAAAATTCGCTGTCGTAATCGCATTGAAAAATTCGCTGTCCTGATCAACTTCAAAAATTTGCTGTCATTATCACCTTCAAAAATTTGCTATCCTATTCACCTGCTAAAATTCGCTATCCTAATCGACTTCAAAAAGTCGCTGTACTTATCACCGTCAATAAATCGCTGTCCTAACAAACTTTAAAAATTCATTGTCCTTATCACCTTTAAAAATCGCTGTCGTTATCACCTTCAAATAGTCGCTGTCCTAATCACCTTCAAAAATTCAATGTCATAATTTTCTTCAAAAGTTCGTTGTCATAATCACCTTCAAAAATTTGCTGTCCTATTCACCTTCTAAAACTCGCTGTCCTATTCAACTTTAAAAATTCGATGTCCTAATCATCTTCAAAAGTTCGCTGTTAAAATCACCTTTAAAAATTCGCTGTCCAATCAACTTCAATAATTCGCTGTCCTAATCAACTTCAAAATTTTGCTGTCCTAATCAACTTCGAAAATTCGCTGTTCTTATCACCTTTAAAAATCGCTGTCTTTATCATCTTCAAAAATACGCTGTCCTAATCACCTTCAAAAATTTGCTGTCCTACTCAACTTCAAAAATTCGCTGTTCTTATTACCTTCAAAACCCGCTGTCCTTATCACCTTCAAAAATTCGCTGTCCTAATCACCTTCAATAATTCGCTGTCATAATCACCTTTCAAAAATCGCTGTTATATTCATCTTTAAAAATTCCCTGTCCAATCGACTTTAAAAATTCGCAGTCCTAATCAACTTCAAAATTTCGCTGTCTTAATCAACTTCAAACATTTGCTGTCCTTATCACCTTCAAAAATCGCTATCATTATCACCTTCAAAAATCGCTGTCCTTATCACCTTCAAAACTTCGCTGTCCTAATCACCTTTAAAAATTCGCTTTCCTAATCACCATTAAAAATTCGCTGTCCTAATCAACTTCAAAAAATCGCTTTTGTAATCAACTTCAAAAACTCGCTATCCTAATCAACTTTATAAATTCGCTGTCCTAATCAACTTAAAAATTCGTTGTCCTAATCACCTTCAAAATATCACTGTCCTAATCACCTTTAAAAATTCGTTGTCCTAATTACCTTTAAAACTTCGCTGTCATAATCACCTTTATAAATTCGCTGTCATAATCACCTGTAAACATTCGCTGTCACAATAACCTTTAAAAATTTGCTGTCATTATCACCTTCAAAACTTCACTGTCATAATTCCCTTCAAAAATTCGCTGTCATAATCAACTTCTAAAGTTCGCTGTCATAATCATTTACAAAATTCAGCTGTCCTTATCACCTTTAAAAATCGCTGTCTTTATCAACTTTCAAAATTCGCTGTCCTAATCTCCTTCAAAAATTCGCTGTCCTAATCAACTTCAAAAATTCGCCGTCTTTATCACCTTCAATATTTTGTTGTCCTAATCACCTTCAAAAATTTGCTGTCATATTCATCTGCAAAAATTCGCTGTTCTAATTACCTTCCAAAATTCGCTGTCCTAATCAATTTTAAAAATTCGCTGTCCTTATCACCTCCAAAATACGCATTCCTTATCACCTTCAAAAATTCGCTGTCCTAATCACCTTCAAAAATTCGTTCTCCTAATTAACTTTAAAAAAATGCGCTGTCCTTATCACCTTTAAAAATTTTCTTTCCCCTTCACCTTTTAAAATTCGTTGTCCTAATCAACTTCAAAATTTCGCTGTCTTTATCACCTTCAAAAATTCGCTGTCCTAATCACCTTCAACATTTGCTGTCCTAATCACCTTTACAAATTTCGCTGTCCTAATCAAATTTAAAAATTCACTGTCCTTTGTACCTTCAAAAATCGCTGTCCTTAACACCTTCAAAAATCGCTGTCCCTATCACCTTCAAAATTTGCTGTCCTAAACTTCTATAAAAAATCGCTGTCCTAATCAACTTCAAAAATTCGCTGTCCTTATCACCTTCAAAAATCGCTGTCCTTATCACCTTCAAAATTTGCTGTTCTAAACTTCTATAAAAAATCGCTGTCCTAATCAACTTCAAAAATTCGCTGTCCTAATCACCTTCAAAAATTTGCTGTCATAATCACCTTCAAAAATTCACTGTCCTTATCACCTTTAAAAATTCGCTGTCCAATCAACTTCAAAAATTCGCTGTCCTAATCAATTCTAAAAGTTTGCTGTCCTAATCAACTTCAAAAATTCGCAGTCCTTATCAACTTCAAAAATCGCTGTCCTTATCACCTTCAAAAATTCGCTGTCCTAATTACCCTCAAAATTTTGCTGTCATAATCATCTTCAAAAATTCGCTGTCCTAATCACCTTCAAAAATTCGTTCTCCTAATTAACTTCAAAAATTCGCTGTCCTTATCACCTTTAAAAATTTGCTTTCCTCTTCACCTTCTAAAATTCGTTGTCCTAATCAACTTCAAAAATTCGCTGTCCTAATCACCTTCAAAAATTCGCTGTCATAATCAACTTTAAAAATTTGCTGTCCTAATTACCTTCAAAAGTTTGCAGTCCTAATCAACTTCAAAATTTTGCTGTCCTTATCTATTTCAAAAATTCGCTGTCCTAATCACCTTCAATAATTCGCTGTCATAATCACCTTTAAAAGTTTGTTGTTATAATCACCTTTAAAATTTCGTTGTTCAATCAACTTCAAAAATTTGCTGTCCTAATTAACTTCAAATTTTTGCTGTCTTAATCAATTTCAAAAATTCGCTGTCCTTATCACCTTTAAAAATCGCTATCCTTATCACCTTAAAAAATCGCTGTCATTATCACCCTTAAAAATTCGCTGTCCTAATCACCTTTAAAAATTTGCTCTCCTAATCACTTTTAAAAATCTGCTGTCCTAATTACCTTCAAAAATTCGCTGTCCTTATCACCTTTAAAAATCGCTTTCCTTATCAACTTTCAAAATTCGCTGTCCTAATCACCTTCAAAAATTCGCTGTCCTAATCAACTTCAAAAATTCGCCGTCTTTATTACCTTCAAAATTCGCTGTCCTAATCACCATAAAAAATTTGCTGTCATATTCATCTGCAAAAATTCGCTGTTCTAATTACCTTCCAAAATTCGCTGTCCTAATCAATTTTAAAAATTCGCTGTCCTTATCACCTCCAAAAATCGCATTCCTTATCACCTTCAAAAATTCGCTGTCCTAATCACCTTCAAAATTTCGCTGTCCTAGTCAACTTTAAAAATTCGCTGTCCTTATCACCTTTAAAAATCGCTGTCCTTATTACCTTCAAAATTTGCTGTCCTAATCACCTTTAAAATTTCGCTGTCCTAATCAACTTTAAAAATTCGCTGTCCTTATTACCTTCAAAAATCGCTGTCCTTATCACCTTTAAAATTTGCTGTCCTAAACTTCTATAAAAAATCGCTGTTCTAATCAACTTCAAAAATTCGCTGTCCTTATCACCTTTAAAAATCGCTGTCCCTATCACCTTTTAAAAATTCGTTGTCCTAATTACCTTCAAAAATTCGCTGTCATAATCATCTTCAAAAATTCGCTGTCCTAATCACTTTTAAAAATTTGCTGTCCTAATCAATTTTAAAAATTCGCTGTCCCTATCACCTTCAAAAGTCGCTGTCCTAATCAATTCTAAAAGTTTGCTGTCCTAATCAACTTCAAAAATTCGCAGTCCTCATCACCCTTAAAAATCGCTGTCCTTATCACCTTCAAAAATTCGCTGTCCTAATTACCCTCAAAATTTCGCTGTCATAATCATCTTCAAAAATTCGTTGTCCTAATCACCTTCAAAAATTCGTTCTCCTAATTAACTTCAAAAATTCGCTGTCCTTATCACCTTTAAAAATTTTCTTTCCTCTTCACCTTCTAAAATTCGTTGTCCTAATCAACTTCAAAATTTCGCTGTCTTTATCACCTTCAAAAATTCGCTGTCCTAATCACCTTCAAAAATTCGCTGTCATAATCAACTTTAAAAATTTGCTGTCCTAATTACCTTCAAAAATTTGCTGTCCTAATCAACTTCAAAATTTTGCTGTCCTTATCATTTTCAAAAATTCGCTGTCCTAATCACCTTCAATAATTCGCTGTCATAATCACCTTTAAAAGTTTGTTGTTATAATCACCTTTAAAATTTCGCTGTTCAATCAACTTCAAAAATTTGCTGTCCTAATTAACTTCAAAATTTTGCTGTCTTAATCAATTTCAAAAATTCGCTGTCCTTATCACCTTTAAAAATCGCTATCCTTATCACCTTCAAAAATCGCTGTCTTTATCATTCTTAAAAATTCGCTGTCCTAATCACCTTCAAAAATTTGCTCTCCTAATCACTTTTAAAAATCTGCTGTTCTAATCACCTTTAATAATTCGCTGTCCTTATCACCTTCAAAAATTCGCTGTTGTAATCATCTTGAAAAATTCGCTGTCCTAATCAACTTCCAAAATTCGTTGTCCTAATTACCTTCAAAATATCGCTGTCATAATCACCTTCAAAAATTCGCTTTCATAATCTCCTTCAAAAATTTGCTGTCCTTATCACCTTCAAAATTTCTCTGTCATAATCACCTTCAAAAGTTCGCTGTTATAATCACCTTCGAAAATTCGCTGTCATAATCACCTTCAAAAATTCGCTGTCCTAATCAACTTTAAATATTCGCCGTCCTTATCACGTTCAATAATTCGCTGTCATTATCACCTTTAAAAATTCGCTGTCATAATCACCTTCAAAAATTCGCTGTCATAATCATCTTTAAAATTTCGCTGTCCTAATCACCTTCAAAATTTCGCCGTCCTAATCACCTTCAAAAATTCGCTTTCCTAATCATTTTCAAAAAGATATTTGAGCATAATTAAAGCGATTTTAAGAAGTTGATATTATTGACAAAGTTTAAGGAACACAAGAATGGATAAGTAATTTTTAATTGTTCCAAAAGGAAATAAGTCAGTAAGATTATGCCTTGATGCTTGAACCAAAAACACAGCAACTAAGCGCAAAAGATTCCCAATTGCTACATTGAATTCGGTAATAGATAAAGTAGGTTAACTCTTATGGTTTAAAATTTTGCCAAACAAAAAGAAAAGGAACCTATACTCAAAATAAGTTGGATGTCGAATCAAGAAAAATTAAAACACTTTCTTGTTTCGACATCCGAATCAAAAAAAACTACGCAAAAGATTAGTGTATGGGATCAACAAATCAATCAACAAATTTTTAATAAATTTTGGAGCAAAGCAATGGTAAGAGTTAAACTTATCTGTGAAAATATTATAATACGCGTATCAAGATTTGTTAAGAAATTTAAATCTGAAATTAAATTTAAAAAAGTGTATTTTTGCTCAAGAAAAGTTAATTGTTTTTTTTTTTATTGAATTATCTAAAAATGGTATTAATCACCATCTGATCAAAGTTGAAGCAATCAAAAATGCAAGATCACTAACAACGATGTGAGCTTCGAAGTTTTCTTGGTTTATGAACATATTTTTTAAAAATTCAAAATTTTAGTGGGAAAAAGAACATTATGACGCTTTCAACAAAGAAGTACAGTTAATTACTAATGCTAGTAATCATTCTATAGTCGGAATACTTTGCATAAAGAAGAAAAATGGATTAAACCAATTAGCTACATAAGCAGATCATTAACCGCAGGTCAATTTAAAATTGAGCTTTACAGAAAAGGAAGCTCTTACTTTTTTGAAATTATAGATTGCACCCATGCTCTAACTGGCAAACCACCAGTCACGTTGTTATTTAATAGAAATATCAAAAATAAGTTTTCGTCAACAATAGTTGAAAAATCACCGTATGATAAAGATGTGAGAGAAAGATAAAAAGTATTACAAAGTAAAAAAATATTTTGATATGAAACATTATGCAAAGAAGAAAAATTACATTAAGGTAGGAGATTAGGTGCTTGTAAAATGTTATAAACCAGAAGCAAAATTTAATCATTGTAGTAGATCAAGAACGAAACGAGTTGGCACGTAATATACAGTTAATAAAAAAAATTATATATTCAGAAGCTGAAAATATACAACATGAAATACCAACAAATGATAACGAAAGAACAATCGTTGATAAAAAGTCGTATCCCAAGCGAATTAATTATACCAATAAAGTTTTACAATTAATTATCCAGATTTATTATTCAAGTGATAACAGAAGCCCAAACAAGGAACTCTGTTAAGAGTTGGTAACAGCGAAGTACGTAATATAATGGCATTCGATTTATAAGAGAGCGTTCATGTGGAACGCATAATTCGTAAATTAGAAAGACAGGTTTAGAGTTCATTATGATTGATTATGTTGATATTTGTTGGAATGTATATATATATATATATATATATATATATATATATATATATATATATATATATATATATATATATATATATATATATATATATATATATATATATATATATATATATATATATATATATATATATATATATATATATATATATATATATATATATATATAGTAATAATAAATCTCAAAATAAATAAGATTTGTTAGCCGCAGTCTCCTTAATGTCTCTAAATATTTCTAAAATATTCGAAGGTGTGGAGAGATTTCTTGCATATGTTAACTTCAACAAAAACACAAGAGAAAACATTACAAACTTAATTCTTGAAACACGACAAAAGTCTAATATTCTTAAAGTGATTGCTCTGCACTACATTAAGATAATGGAGCCAACATTAATGTATTATAAAATAATAGCGCTCAAGCTCAAATACTGAAAATTAATCCAGAGCAATAAATTCTCCTTGTGCAAGTAATAATTTTACCAACTGCATGGAAGATGCGACTGTAAAGCTATAGATGCTAATCAAACCAAGTAGGCTTTGGAGACTAAGCTAATCATTTGGTTGCACTATATACAGTTGTTTTGTTTAAAAATATAGTACATACTATCCTCTGCCATAATTAGAATTTTGTTTTTTAAAACTGCACAATACAAAAACAATAACTTGAATAAATAACTAAACGTCACAAATGAAACCACAAGCGGTACAAACAATAACGCACAGTGGGCCGGATATTAGAAATATGGTGGAGAAAATTATTTTGATCTTTTTTTTTTTTACTAAAACCCTTTATATGTCCAAAGAATCACTTTGTATTAAGATATATTTACTTTTATCATAAATTTTAGTTAAATGGTTGTTAATTCTAAAAATTATTTAACAAACTTGATAAAACTTGAAAAACGCGGATTTGCAATTTTTTAGTTTCAAATCCTATAACTTCCTAATATTGTGGAACTGAATAACAAACTCTTCTGGTGGAATAAACTAAAAAACAATTGATGCAACAAACTTTAAAAATAAAAATGCGCACTTCAGAAAAAATGAAAATTTATCACTAGATTTGAAACTCTATTATCGATATTGTATAATTTTTTTTTTAATATTTTGAAATTAGATTTGAAATATATAGATAAATTTATAGAAATATATAGAGAATATAAATGAATATATAGACTTGAAACTCTATTATTGATATTATTATTTGCCCACGACGTTTTGAATAAGTCTGTATATTATTTATCATCTTTGTATATAAAAATGTATTTTTTTATTTTTTAATCTATTAGCTGCACATTCTGGATGAATAATATTACAACGTTTTTATTATTATAAAGTCTACTGAGTTCTAAAGGTACTATGCAAATAATCAACAAGCACTCTTCATTCGTCACTATTTTCATTTTAACTTACCTGTTTGTAAACACTATATCCTGTAGCACCATTAAAACCAGCCGTGCATCTAAACGTCAGTTTAGTTAATTCCTTAGCATTATGTTTTGTATACCACATAGCTTTTTAAGAGTGTGTTTTAGAAAATCTTTTAGCGTATTTGTAATGAGTAGCCATTCATTTGAATGTTCTTGGAATAGCATTTAGCTTTTAAAGATACTATACTATTATACAAAGGATATACGTGGCAGCCGTTTTTTCAGCACCATTTCTTAGAAGCTGGTATGTTGATTTTGATATATCACCATTAATTATGAATGCTAAAGCTTCATCGAATGAATATATCTAAGCATGTTGAATGGGTATTTATTTTAAATAATAGAAATTTTTGTGCCAGTTTTGTACTTAAACTCACTTCTTAGTTTCAATTTTGTTGCATGTTGCATGTTGCATGTTGAAGTAATTTATGGCTAAATAAAATATTAAAAACATTGTTAAGCTTATTCTTTTTGTTTTGTTACAAGCTTTTTCGAAAGAGCGACATGGTTTCCCAACTTCATTAATTCATGATGTAGCATTTAATGAACTGTAAGTGTATTGAAAATCTTGAGCTAGCCAGTTTTTATTACTTCTCTCAAAATGAGTATTATTACTTTTTGCAGCTATCAACTTTTTACATTGTATTTTATAAAGTTTTTCACTCACAATCCTCTAGTTTAAAATCTCCAGAAACTAGAACAGTTAGATTCAATGAAAAGAATGGTATATCATAAAAACTAGTTTATTTTGTTATATAAGTCCGTAAATGCCACTAATTCTTATATTATTACTATATAAAAAAACAAAAAAATGTTAGGTTAACAGTGCAATTTGTAATGAATAAAATAACAAACAAAATAACATGTATTTTTGTTTACGAGAAATAAAAGTTGATTTCAAGCAAATAACATAAACTACAAGTCATTATTTTAAAATGTTAAAGAAACCCAAAATGGGAAGTTAGGGGCAATATATATAGTTCAAATAGGTTGTACACATATTACAATTACAAGTTCAAGCATTCAATATAGGTTCTCGTAGGTTCCCTAAATTATGTGCCTTTTTTAGTACAAAATAAAAGTATTAAATGTTAAAAATTTACCACGTTATTTTAAAGCCAGATTACAAGTGTATTATTAAGGCTGATCTTTACTTTATATTTTTTTTCAAAAAGCTTTACTGTTAAATATTTTAAATATATAAACTAATCCCGTAAGCTCATAAAATTTTAAAACTTACTATTTACTATAGCTATGCATAAAAAATAAAAGTTTCACGCTTTTTTTTTTAAAAAAAAAATTTTCATTATACATGAAACCGCAATTGATTTTTGTGGTTTTAAAAGATACTATTATACTCAAAACGATTTTTTAAATTTTAAACGAGAGTATTACAAATATGTTTTGTTATATGGTTTTGAATATAATAAATATTTATTTTTTAGGTTTTGTCCACCACCTGGCCCACTGTGCAACGTCGTGTTCCGATTGAAAAAGTGTTACAAAAAAAATTTTGAGTGGAATTTTATGTGACATAATCTAATAAAGCGGTTCTCTTGCTTAAAAAATATTATTAAGAGTTTTATGCTAATTTGATATTTTGACTTAGGAGGGGTTTTTTATACAAATACTGTGCGTTGCTTTGTTTATAAAAGGAAACGATCCGTTTTCAAATTTGCCATTATAAAACCTTTTGATGTTATTTCAGGTGGTATGGAAAATAAATAAATTAATGTTAATAAATTTGTTTCTAGTTTTTTTTTTTAGTTATTTAAAAATTAACTGAATTTGAATTCAATATATAATTTCACATGAAGTGAGTGCGGTATTTTTTTCAAAACTTGAAAGGTTGAAAACTACCATATTAAAATCACAGCAAGCAAACAACTTCAGGGTTTTCAGAACTTTATTGAAAACAATAAACGGCTGTAAATATGATAAAAAAGCGACAAGCAAAGTTTGATAAACTTTTCAAATGTTTAGATGAATGGTGAAAGGAATTCGAGGCTTTCAATGTTCTTAAATCAAATAGCGATTTAAACGTTTATAAAATTTCCCGAAATAATATCAGTTTGCACAAAACTTTTCAAATTTTTTAAACCTTTTCAGTAAGAGTAAAATATATTCTATACCTCAAAATCCCCGTCATCAAAATAAATCCCCGTTCATCAAAATAAAGTTTATTTCGTTTTGCATTGCGGCTCCAACACTTCTAACTAAACCACTTATCATTACTGGATTTATGGTGCCCAATATACATTGTTATTAACTTTACATTACTATATAAATATGGTATAAAGAAACATGAATGAATAACTGATTTTTTCACGGTTCAGCAAAGTAATGATTTTAGCAATAAGAAGCGGTATTGCCCATAAATTGACACTAAATTTTACTAAGAAATAAAAAAAAGATCAATAGTTTGCGTAGAAAAATGAAAATAATCTCCTATTTCTTTTTTTTTTGTTTTAATTTATTTAGGTGCCCCAAGAAGACCTTACGATCTTGTCCCAGAGCACCGCGGAAGTGCATTTAACCAGGAAATTTACGCCTCCTTCCTTTTCGTGACGCGATAATGTCCAGAGCTCGTTTCAAACCTGGATCTCCTGCTTATAAAGCAAGCGTTCTAGCCACTGCGCCACGGCCGCAAAGCCGTTTATGTATTTTATTTTTTTAAATTTAGTAATGCGTAATTTACTGACAAACCCTAAGGGGTTGTTCATAAATTACGTCTTGCAATTTTTGACAGTTGTTTTAATCCTTATACTGCGGAGAGCCACAATCATGGCTTCTAGAATATTATATTCAATTTCAAAGTTGTTTAATTCCTCTGCGTAAAAATTTTTGTTGTTTAATAACTATTATATTATTATTAATTTTTATTAAACAATTTAATAGTTATATGACTGATAATTATTTTTTTAATTGATTATATAGCCGTAGGCTGCAAATACCACTATATAATTGACTGATATAGCCGTAAAGGCAGCAGAGTTTGTATTAATTAACGAATTTAAGTTGAAATAACCGCAGCGGAGTGTACATACACATAACTGATAGTTTATGTTTAGCTAAGCACTTTTATAATCAAAAAAAATTTAGAACTAAAAAACATGTTGCGTCTCAAAATTGAAAACCAACAACTACCTCCTGTAACAAATCATTACAAAATCACTAACCTCTTCCCCCTCCCATCCCCTCCTCCTCATCGCCTGACGTTAATTGTGAATGACCCCAAAGCAGTTCATATTTTATTTTCAGCAAATAAATAGAGTTAACATTTTTCAATCAGTAGTTAGTAAAATATAATCATGATAGTGCAACAATTTGAGAATAAAAGTAATGAGCTAAGCTGATCGCAACTAGTTTAAATAACTATTTTAATGAGGTTAGTAATTGTTTTAAATCAGAACTGTACTTATCGGGGTCTGAATAAAACTCTTTTGAGCTACTTTTGAACGTTTCAAGTGTTGTTTTTTCCTGGACCATTTCCTACTATATCTCAGCTGGGTATTGTAAAACTATTTCAGAACTTCGGTTAAGTTCAAAAGCAATTTAAAATTCTTTAAATTTTTGTGTACGCTTATGTTTAAATTCTAAGCTAACTCTTTAAGTTTTATATCATTGTTTACAATATAATGTTTACAATATAATGAGACAGGAAATTATTTGTTTTTACTGTATATACTCGCAAATATGCATGTGTTTGCATATATTTTTTAATGCGTATAAGTCAAAAATAGTCTTTAACGTCAATATTTGGTCCAAATTTCTTAAGTATAAGCTGAGCTAAGATAATAATGTATTTAAAAGTTCTCAAAGACGTCAATATCTTATCGGTAGTGATCTGCAAGTCTAAAATTTAAACGGGTTAAGTTTCTTTACTTATACTAAATTACAAGTTAGTTAAAGGAAATGCATAGTATGTACATTTACCAACTATAAAGGCAAATAAATAGGTCTATCTATAACGTTTGAATTATAGTGGCAGAAGTGTTAGTGACTTTTTTTGTGCCAAAACAAGTGCTAAATTTTGCAAAACTTGCAGTAGGACTTACATAAGATAATAAACTTAAAGATATATTGAATCACGAATAAAGTAAATATTTTGTTACTTTTTTGCCCAACAATGATTAAATGATTACAATGATAACATTGCAAAATACAAAAATTTTTTTTTAGTTTGAATTTTTAAAAATGGTTTTTAAGCATCATATAAATGGGGTACAACAAATAATATGCTTCAAGCTATTGCAATAATACTAAAGTGATAGACATAATTTAAAGCAAGGAGGACACTTAACGCGAGTATGGATGTCGTGTTGGGACCTTTTTGTACCTTCAGTCAAAAAAAAAGTCAGCTTTAAAAAAATCAACTTTCATCAAAATAATTTAGGCGTTAAAGCTATATTTAATTTACAGCTCATTTTTCAGGGTTTCAGGATACAAGTTTGAAACAATTTTTTAGCCTAAAATTTATTTTTAGGTTTAATAGTTGTTTAGTAATTATTGCCATTGGTTACGTCAAGTAATCCTTAATCTAAATAAGTTCTAACAACATTAATTAAATAGAAGAAATTACCAAATACTGTAATAGTATTTTGAAACGAAATACTTAAATATTATCAACAACTTTTAAAGGTTTTATAAACAATTTGAATAGTATTTTTAAACTGTTTTTAATTCAAACTTTAAACAACACATATGAAGTAATGCTGCTGAGAATTTAAAAGACGGGGTTTTTTTAACCTATAAATAGTGGATTTAAATAGCCTAAAGAATACCAAAAATATTATTTGATGTATACTTAACTATATATTTAAAATATGTTTTACTGTATCTTTAATTATATGCTTTAAAATAAAATTTTATTTCTTTTTAAAAATTCAAAATTAGCTTGTTGAAGGTTTTCAAAGGCAAAATCTAAATTTGCAATTATGATGCAAAAACATAAATTGGTGACTACGACAATCAAGAAAATGAAGAACAGCATTTTTTACTTAAATAGGTAAACAGACAGTATATCTTTTTTTTATAAAACTTACATATTTACAAATTTATATATAAATATATATATATATATATATATATATATATATATATATATATATATATATATATATATATATATATATATATATATATATATATATTAGCTTTTGCAACATGAACACACAACCTGTTTATTATAATCAAGTTCCTCAAATGGTTAATGATTTACCTAACAGCTTTGTTACTGATAATATCCAGTTTTTACCTGAAGATATGCAAATTGAGCCTCCAAAAAAAGTAACTTTGCGTACCAAGCCAGAATTTAAAGAAGTGTTTTATCCATATAATTTTAATAATGAAAAAGGTTTTGATTTAGCTTATACAGAGCCATTTCGTGTTTTATCTGATGCTGGTGTTCAGAAATTTCGATCAATAGTTGACAGAGAAGCCAAATTTCGCATACAAAGTACACCGAGAACTCCATCACTACTTCGTGGTTTGGGATATCTAAGTAATGCAGTAAAACAGTATTCAGAATCCTCAGACATAATTGATTTGTGTTCAAAACTAGCTGGGCAGCAACTAGGAGTTCACCCTATTTCTATGAATATGGGACATACAAACATTTCTTTAACAGGAAAAAAACTTGTTGATTCTTGGCATGTAGATAGTGTTGATTATGTTCTTATTGTCATTCTAAGTGATATGAGTGGTATGGTTGGGGGTGAACTGCAAGTTTTGAAAGTACCTGATGCAACCGAAATGGTTGCCAATAATTCACAGACAGTTGAGATTCCAGAAGATCTTGTTGTAACAATAGGAAATCTTCAACCTGGACACGGAATCTTTTTACATGGTTCAAAAATACTTCATCGAGTCAAAGGAGTTATTGAAGCTCGTGATCCTCGCATTTCTATGGTAACATCATTTTGTAATTTAAACGTTTTTCAACCGGACCCTACTCGATATTCTACATATCTTATGTATGATCATGAAAATATTGCTTCGTTGGAGTTTGCTCGTCATAAAGCATGGCGAATCGAAGGAAAAATGAAATACATCATTGAAAAATGCAATTTTGACACAGATACTGAACACCTGATTTCTATTTTTGCTGATGCTGCAGAAGAGATTAATAAAACTCTAAAACTTATAGCGAGAGAAGAAGAAGACAACGTACATTATTTTAACTCCGATCCTGTAAAAAAAACAAAAATAGCAAGCTTTTAATAATAAAGTCTAATTAAAATTTTTATTAAAAACTTTTTTAATTATTAAGTTAATTAAAATAAAAAATGAATAAAAAATGTTTCTAAATGTTTTAAATTGTGAATAAATTTTTTAATCTAATAAAAAAAACTCTTATTTCACGGATTCTTGTTCATTTATTGAGATAAATTAATCAAAAATATTATTATTAGATATGAAGCAAATTAATAGAAAAAATATATACTACAAGATCAAGTGGTATCCCGGGTAACCAGAACAACTGGATCCAAGCCGGTGTTCTTCGGGGTTATCATGCATTTATTGCTTAAAAGCAGTTTTAACGGCATCATTTAAAAAAAAATTCTTAAAAAAATATAATTAAAAAACCTCATTTGAGCTATGACATATTTTAATAAAAAGATAAAAAATGTATCGATAGCAGTTTTAAGACATTCATTAACGAAAGATTTTGCACAAAAAAAAAGTTGATTAGATAAGTTTTGAACAGCAATTCGAACTAGTGATTGACCGAAATTCGGTTTTGGCTTTGGTTAAATTTCAATTTAAACCGACACCGATACCAACACCGATACCGAAATTTCTGTCTTGTTATTTTTTAGAAATTCAGTAAGGAAAAAAATTTCAGTAAAAAACGAAAGTTTTAATTTTTAGGATTTTAACATTTTAAAATGAAATTTAAAGTCGTTTACAAAACACTTAACTTTTAGTTCGTAAATAGAGCGTATTCATGTGCTTCTAAAAGTTAAAATCGAACTTGCAAATAATCATTGCAGTGTTCATAATATTATAAATCTTGCTTTGAAATAATGTTTTGTTTTAAAAAAAAAATTTGGTTCAAATAGTTTAAATTAAAAGTGAGCAAGAAAAATAGTTCGTGGAAGTAAGCTTTTAGTTATTTTCAACAGATTTTTAAATATTTTTATTTTTTTATTGTTTATTAATGACTATTAATTTATTATTATTGTATAAGATAAAACAGTGTCGTGCCTAGTGGGTTAAATGCCCCCGAAAAAAACCTGTCATTAAGTTTTCAAACAGGCCCCCTAAAACCTCTGCCCCTCGTTATCTAGAGACCCCTTGCACTCTAAAACTGATTTTTTTTTTTCCTGATATGATTTTTGAGTTAAGTATATCAATTTTACCACAAAAATCGAAATATTTTACATTTCAAGTAATGTTGAACATGTAAAAAATTAAATAAAAACGAAATTTAATTTTTAAATGGTTTATGTTAGTCCATTGACATCATATATTAAAATAAGAAGAAAAAATATGAAAATTTTGTTTTTTATGTTTGCTTTTTCTCAAAGTATTTTTCAATAAAACCCCTTAAAATGCGAAACATTTTCTTTAACACTAACTTTTACACAAGCAGAAAATCACTAGGCCGCATTAAGTCGCACATATGAGACCGGGTGAAAAAAAATAATTGCTATATAATATATAATAAAATATAACAATATATAATAAAATAATATAAAAAAAACCAATTGCCTTTACTCAGCGTTTTTGTAGTAATTGTTTAGCTTTACGTGAATAAAATATTTAGCAAACTTGCTCAAATTTTTATTCACGAAAAGCTATAAAAACACTGAGTTGTTCAGCTTTACGTGATTAAAGTTTGAAAAAACCTGCTAAAGTTTTTAATAACGTAAAGCTGACCAATTACTGAGTAAAAGTAATTGCTTTTTTTTACTCAACCGGTGCACCGGCTGACACCGCGGTGTTATGAAATAAATTAAACCCTATAATAAATTAACTCCCGTAGCTAGTGATTGACCGAAACCGAAATTTGAACCGAAATCGTAAATACCGAAATTTCGGTTCAGTGAAGCCGTAGCCGAAACCAAAACCGAAATTTCGGCCGAAATTTGAAAAATAATGCTTAAAATCCCTGAGCCTTTTATGATCTTTGAATTAAAGCAAAAAAAAACTATTTTACATATATCTAAGCAATCACTATGAAACATAGTTTGATAAAAACTATAATATGTCAAGACATTTCAATAATTAAAGGTAATAATTGAAGTATTTTCTCTGCGGAATACTTCTTTTTCATGTTTTCTGGCCAAAGTCTGTTTCTTTCATTTGAAAGAATGTCTTGATTATTGAAAATTGCTTTTTCAGTTAGAAGATTGTTTAGAGTAAACGACTTCTTAAATGTGATGAAATGTGATGTGATAAAAGTTCGCTAAGTGATTGAAGTTTTGGATTGTGCGATCCCCGAGATATTTTCAAATTGCAGATATTGCAAGTTCCGTATTTGAAATCACTAGCAGTCACGGTAAAATGATTCCATAAACCAGTTTTTTATCGATTATTTTCCATTTGTAAAATTTAGCACTGAGAAACTTTTGATGAAACTATTGGTTTGGGTTGCTTTACTTAAATGTTAATTCATTTTAAGAATGATTTGAGAATAGTAACTTAAAACTATTATGTAACGTGATTTCAATTAAAATTTCTACAATTGTTATAATTAAAAATTAATTTACTAACAAACAATTACAATTAGGAAACCGTCATGATCCCACTCTGAATTAAAACTTAAAAAAAAACCTTATAAAAGTTTCGGTTCATTTCGGTTGCGGTTTAAACCGAAATTTCGGCCCAAACAGGAAAAGTAAAAAAATTGTTGAAGCAGAAATTTCGGTTTCGGTTTCGCCCGAAACTTCGGTCGAAATTTCGGCCGAAGCCGAAAGTTTCCGTTCACTACCTGTAGCATAAAAAATTATCCTGGATGGTAATATAATTTTTAAAAGTTAACATCTTAGATAAGCTTTTATAAAATTTAATTAAGTTGAAACATTTGGTATAGTATGTAAACTTATCCTCTTTCTTATAATAAATTACAATATTTCTAGGGGTTATATATACCCTCGTTATTCAAGTAATATAAAAAACCGTTAAAAAAACAAACAAATAATAAAACTTCAATGTAATGTGTTCTTGCGTCTTAAAAAAGAAAAATAAGGTATACCTTATTTATATATACGGTTTTTTATATTACTTGAATAACGAGGGTATATATAACCCCTAGAAATATTGTAATTTATTATAAGAAAGAGGATAAGTTTACATACTATACCTGGGAGGTAATCTATTTCGAAAATTGAAATAAATTTGACCCCTTGAAATAAATTAACCCCTGTCGGCGAAACAAATTAACCTATAATATTTTAACTCCCTTGGAATAGCTTATACGAATTACGGAAAAAGTATTTCAACTTGATGTTTTCAAAATGTGTTTGTTTTTAATTATTTAATCTGTTAATTAGTATTGATAAGGATATAATAACAGTAGCACTATATATATATATATATATAGACACACACACATACACACACACACATATATATATATAATAATTTTAAATGTATTTTATAAAATAGAATACATTTATATCACTATATGATATATAATTATAGAAATATATCACTATATATTATATAGTGATATATATATATATATATATATATATATATATATATATATATATATATATATATATATATATATATATATATATATATATATATATATATATATATTACTTCTGCGACATACAATTACGATGAGAAAGTATTGTCTGAGTTTCAGAGAATTATCTCTACTTCTAACAGCAAGAAGTGTATTATTAAAGAATAAAGAAAAGATATTCACTATGTGAGTCCAGATTATAATGATGCGTAGCAGAGAAACATATGCAATAAAGGTGATGTCCATCTTATGATGTCCACTAATTGGAAAGAATTGAAAAGGGAACAATCAAATAGATGTGCGGTGCAACTCTAAAAGCAAGAAAAGAAGTGATCTTATATAGAGATTAGGAATAGTGAGTGTATCTGATAGGTGCATAAGGGAAGATTAAGGTGGTTTAAAGGCGCAGATGATATGTATTAGCGACCAGAATTGAGAGTTTCAGGAGAAAAAGTTACAGATGACATGAAAAAGCAACAGTTAAACAAAGAAAATGCTTATGATCTTATACATTAGAGAAACAGCATTGCACTGTTGTTACAGGATATTTTGATTTTTGCAATGTCACATTTTAAGATACATTTTTTTTATTTTAAGAGGTTAGAGGTTTATATATTGATTAGATGTTTATATATGAATCATCCCAAAATCATTTATTTATTTTCCTGTATACTGAAATTTCGTTCAAATAATATAAGTTTAGGAATTATAGTTGATTATATGCTCTGTTACTTACGGGACGCAAAAAAACATTGCATTAAACCTGTCGTTTTCAGTTGAATATTTTAAGCAAAATATTTAACCTACATAAACTGGCTACTCAAATTGAATTAAGTAGTTATTATTCTGCGGAAAATTATTCGAAAGATTTTTTTAGCTTGTTATAGACTCAAATGATAAATAACAATAACTGAATTATTTCTTTTTAACTTTTTATTACCTAAAACAATAAGAAGAAAATTAACAAAACAACAATAATAATAATGATCAATTTCATCACATTCTCCCTGACATCTTAAAGTTTTAAGCAGTCCATTGTTCAAAGATCCAACCGATTTAGAGCCGTGAGCTTTCAAGTTGATTGTCTTATGAAAATATTATTTCCAACCTTATTGAACATGGCAGGTCGAGATTCAATGGATGTGTAAGACGATCCAATGACACAGTCTCATCTGGTTTTTGTAACTAGTTTGCAGTCTCATCTGGTTCTTGTAACAGATATGCAGTAGATTTTTCCAATGAGCTTAGATTCGGTGTTTAACTGTAAGTTAACTGTAGGTGAGTCTTAAGTTAGTGGTGCGAGGTGATGAATAGAAACTGTAGATTCACGACCGTTGGCATGCTTAATAAGCGCATATTGTGGGTTTGCTTCCATTAGGAATACCTCATCTACATGAGGAGTTTCATTAGAAGTGGTCTTGATTTTTTCACATTTTTTGATGTTGTAAGTTAAATTCTTTGCTTTAGCAGCTAAAAGGAAGCATTTTAAGGTTGTAGTCATGTTTCTTTTGCGTTTTTCCACAGATTGTCAAATTATCAAGACAAGCAAAAGTATCTTTCAATATCTCATCAGCAATAAAATTGTCCTTTTTTTTTTTTAAATTGAGTTACTCTGTTTGTCACACCAAAAGGCATAAGCGTGAACTGACGTAAACCTCTGTCAGCTTCAAATGCAGACAGGCAATCTTGTTTAATTGGAATCTGGTGATAGGCTGATATCAAATTAATGGTGCTAAAATATCAATACTGCAAAATTTTGTTTACAAGTTCAACTACTCGTGGTAGAGGGTAGCCATTAAGAAATGTTATACAATTGATAGTTGGACTATAGTTTATGACTAGGCGCTTTTTTGATCTCTTCTTTTTTGCTACAACGACTTGTGATCTCCATGGTGATATTGAAGGTTCAATAATTCCTACTTTGTAAAGGCGTTGTACTTCAGAGCTAATAAATTTTCTGTCTTTAGCACTGTAGAGGCAAGATTTTGAGGCTATTGGTTTACAGTCAGATGCCAGGTTTTCGACTGTAAATCAATACCCTCAAAGAAACTCAAAAGAACACAAATTGTCCATAATATGTAGTCTTACATTGGGATAGTTTAAGTCATGAATTTTTATGTCAACTAAACAAATCTCAACAATAGGGATTGACAAAGTTGATGCCATTTGAACTGAGCTGAGCTGTGAGTTGATAATACTTTGAGAGAGAGTTGGCTGGTTAGTTTAGGGTGAATAAAGCTATCAGAGCTTCCATTATCAATAAGTGCTTTTATTGAATGTTTATTGATTGTGATATTAAAATTAGACTTTTGAAAAGTTGGATTTATACTACTAGTAGTTGCTAATGTTGGTTTTAAGATACATGCAGATATTGAGTTAGTGTTATTTTGCTTTAAAGACATTACACTAGCTTTGTCAAACATAACCTCTAATGTTATGCCTCTATTTTTGTATATATATATATATATATATATATATATATATATATATATATATATATATATATATATATATATATATATATATATATATATATATATATATATATATGGGAACACGGAATTTTAGCACAATTTTCAGTTCCGTGTTTTACGGAACTGAAAATTGTGCTAAAATTCTGTGCCACATTTTTTGAACCTTTTTTTATAGGTAGCATCAGGCGAGCGTTTTTTTATGGTATTCCTTTTTAGAAACATAACTAAAAACATAACTAAACTTAGATTATTTTCGAATAAAAGAATAGTTTAACTTGTTTTATACGTAACATTTATGTTGGTAATTTTTGTATTGACTTTATTGGTAAAAAAAAAATATTGCTTGTTGTTCTCACATTAAATTAATGTTGAAGGAATGCTCAGATAGTTTGCAAACCTACCCAGATAATTTTTTACATATATTTTTTATCTACCTACCAAATTTCATCAAAAATTATTATTGAGCAGATATAAAAGTGAGCTGTTTTGGTACCTTATTTCTGTTTTTCTGATTTCCGTAGTGGGTGGTATGAGGGGGTACAAACAAGTTGAATGTTATTAGGTTAATTTAGTAAT
Organism: Hydra vulgaris; assembly: GCF_038396675.1. Taxonomy (NCBI): domain Eukaryota; kingdom Metazoa; phylum Cnidaria; class Hydrozoa; order Anthoathecata; family Hydridae; genus Hydra; species Hydra vulgaris. The sequence continues at coordinate 9,560,691 of NC_088933.1, forward strand.
TATTTATGTTATATGTTTAATTATATATACATATACATATATATATATATACATGTATTTATACATATATATATATATATATATATATATATATATATATATATATATATATATATATATATATATTAGGGTGTCCCAAAAAACAACATTTTTGAAAAATATATGCAGAGACCCCATTAATGTGTTCTATCTAATACAAAAACACTAGATTTAAAATTTTTTTGAACAAAAAATATTTTAAGGGGTCCCTCAAGACCCTCAAATATTTAATGGGTCCCTAATATTTTCAAAAAAAATTTTTTTTTAAATATGTCAACCTGGTACTCAAATGAAGCAAAATTATATAAAAATTTCAAAAATAATATAGATTTCAAATATAGAATTGTTATTTTTCGTTTTATTATATGAAAAATTACGTTTTTTTTAACAAAAAACAAAAAATTGCATTTTTAATGTATTTTTTGACAATTTTGATAAATAAGTTAAAATTTTTACAAATAAAATATTATTTTTGAAATATTTATATAATTTTTCTTCATTTGAGTACCAGGTAGACATACTTTAAAAAAACTTTTTTTTCAAAATATTAGGGACTCCTAAATATTTTTTATTCAAAAAATTTTAAATCTAATGTTTTTGTATTAGATAAAATACATTAAGGGGGTCTCTGCATATATTTTTCAAAAATGTTGTTTTTTGGGACACCTTTATATATATATATATATATATATATATATATATATATATATATATATATATATATATATATATATATATATATATATCAGTGTAATGTTGATATTATTTAGTATGCAATAATACTCTTAAGTTTTAGGAGCATTATTGCATTAATAATAATTACAGCATAATTATATTTAGAAAAAAAAAAACCCTAAAATTAATAAATTTACAAAAAGACCAGATTTCTATTTTATTTTTTGTTTTTATTTTATGTAAACTGAACCTTATATATTCACTTATAAGTATCTCCTATAACAATCTTAAACTTATTTAAGTGTAACAGAGAAAAAGCTTTTAAATATTCTTTAATAACTTTCACACTGTTTTCCCACATTATTTTTTCACCTCTTTAATGTAATCTTTAGTTTGATCTGCACGATCTCAGGTAAATTTAAAAGTTATCATTTTTCAAAGCAATAGCAGATTGCTTTGCTTTTTTTTTCTTTTATCGTACTGTCTACAGCTGCTACGACCGGCGTCCTATGATTCAACCGATTCGTAAATTTCAATTTAGAACCGAATATGAGAAATTTATTACACAACCGAAAATATTCACGAAAAAATTTGAACCGAAATAATTTCAGTCGAATTTTCGATCTAAAGTCATAATTGTGTTTAGAACCGAAAAAATTTCGATCAAATTATCAATCGAAAGTCGTGAAATAAAGTTTTTGAATTAAAGTAAAATAAAAAATGAAAGATTTTTGTAATTCAATCTAAATTAATTCGGTTGTAAAATTCGGTTCTAAAACATTCGACGCAAGAAAGGCTTTTGTAATTCGATCCTACAATGAAAGTATACTTTTCGGTTCTAAATTTTTCGGTTTCGGTTATATTTTCGAGGATAAATATTTTCGGCTCTATCATGTGACATGCTACCACCAGTAAGTAAATTAATTAGAACTTTTCAAAATCTTTATAGTCTACATTCCAAATAAATGTTTGATAATTTGATTATTTCATTTTTTTAACTTTAGTTTTATTTGCCACCTTCTTGTAAGTTTTGAATTGGTCTTTAATTAAATAATATTTGAAAGAATTTTTTTTTTTTAGTTTATAAGCTATGACAATCAAAATGGTTGATAACACTAGTTAAATGTGTTTTTCTTTAATTGGTTTTTTTATTTCAAATATATAACTTGCTATAATTGTTTTAAATTAATTTCCTTACTTTAAATGTTTCTTGGCTATTGTTTTATTTGAAGGTGATTCAATATCAAAGTTTCTTCAAGAGAGTAAATTGCAATATATAAAATTTTAAATTATATATTTTGTTTGAAGGATATTAGCCAGTCATAATTGTTATTATTAATATTGAAATTGAATTTGATTGATTTTCAAGTAACATTAAAAATCAATAGTCTATTTAAGAAAATTTGCATTAATTTACAATTTAACACATTTATTTAACTCATTATTTAGATGAACGTTCCAATCTAAAATTAAGTAAGTCTTTTTGTAAATTTATTTTATTTTGTAAAGTCTTTTTAGTTTGTAAATTTTTATGAACAATCGCCTGCACCTATTTATTTATTTTTTTATGGTTTAAATTTTAATCATTAATTGTAGTTGATTTTTGTTTACTTTTTCTTTTTGTAGACCAGTTTGAAAATACCCTTAGTAAGTCAAGTTAAATGTTATACAGTTTAATAATTAATTTAGTTTATGTTGACCATTTACAACATTATCTCTTTGTTTGTTGTGTAATAAGTAAATGTTAGCGTTATATATATATACATATATATATATATATATATATATATATATATATATATATATATATATATATATATATATATATTAAAAATTTGCTTATCTATGAAGATTACAAAATCTATAGGTCCCAGCACCCTGGATCCACCACTAGTCAATCATACAAAAATTGGATCCATTGTGGGGATGAAGACAAGCCTTACTAAAAATGGGCTCGTTTGCATCCTCACAGGGGTGCTGGAAAAGCAAGAAGGAATTGAAGAGGAGGACGTAATGGGTGTAATCACCTAGTCGAAACACCACCAGGAAGTAATGCTGGTGGATTTTGCAGTTTTTATAATTCCTAAAGGCATTGCGGATCCCCCAGCATTTGTATATATTGAAATTTATATTTATTTATGTTTATTTTTATTTAACTTATGTTTATTTGTGTTTTTTTTTTATATAATTGTGTTTTCTTAAGAAAACACAATTATTTCTTTAGTTGAGTTTTAAACTTAAACTATTTATTTTTTTATTTGTAAATGTTAAAATATATTTAATTTTGTTATTAATATTTTTTTATTTAATCATGTTATTTATATTTTTCATTTGTATATATTGAAATATATTTAATTGTGTTGTTTATTTTGTTTTTATTTAAAATGTCAGTTAAAATATGTTTATTAGTAAGTGCAATATTTTGCCCTAAAATAGTCTAAACATAAAGATTTTTTGTATGGATAACATAAATTAAAAATTATTTATTAAGATATTTAGAATAGAAGATATTTGACAATAATTAATACAATTAGATAAAGACTGCAACTAAAATTTTTTTTTGCAGTAAGTTTTTTATTGCAGTAAGTATTTTTGTATTTATATTAGTTTGAATATTTCCACTAGTTCATCTTATTTTAAAAGTGAAAGTTACCATTTATTTTAGTGTGACTTGTTTATAGTTTCTAAAATTTTATTGATTTTATTAAAATTGAAAACATAACTGATGATTACTATATTTCTAACTATAGGTATTTTAAAAGCAATTTTTTCTTTTTATGTAAACATTTGCAATATATCTTTTGAATTTTCTTTATATTATCACGTGTTTTAAATTGTCAGTATACATTTGCATTTGTGTGTGTGTGTGTGTATTAATAGTGTTTTTTATTTATGCAATAACAATAAAATATTTATTATTATTAAAAATATTTTTAGTAATATAAGTATTATATTGTTTATAAGTTAATTAATATTATTAATTGGTAGTTATACAAGACTTTCTTTATAGTTTTTTTAGACGGCAATGGGCCCAAAAAGCAATCTTTTTTTTGTTCGTGGTGCAGTTAAAGAGTATTTAAATACACACTTCTTATTACCTGGTGAAACATGCAGTTGCTGTAAGAATGGGCATGCACTTTTTTTATTTATTAAAAGTGGTAACTCATTTTAAAATAATTATAATTGTTATTGTAAAGGTTTATTTATTGTCTTTCCTTTTTTTTTCTTTAATGTTGGGATTTGGGGGACACACCCCCTCCCACAAGTCAATATTCAATTTTTTTAATGTTTTTTATACTGTATACTAGTTTCACTTATTTTATTAAATATAGAAACATGAGAGTTAAACATTTTTAAAATTAGGGTGTGTTAAACCATCACCAACTTATCCACCACCAACTTTAATATACACCAATCATTGTTGTTGGTCTGGAATAAAATTATAGCAACTTTTTGTATAAAAAAATAAAAAAAAACACTCTTTATTGAAAGAATTATGCATTTTTTTAAGATGTAGGTGGTGGTTCAGTACCCCCTCTAGCTCCTAGAAAATGCTTGATAGGTGGAGACAGTTATAAATTTGTAGACTACAGTTACACCTATCTTTTGATACCAAGTAATAAGTATTTAAATAAGAATTGACAAAGTTATAGCAATTTAAGTGAAGAAAAATTAAATTTTGACCACAGTTTTCTCAACAAATCCATATATCAAATATTTGCTACTAAAAACCTCATACCTTTTTGTAGAATTATTTAATTTTAATAATTTTTTCACCTTTAAAATACAGCATAAAAGCCCTTTCCAATAATACATAACAACCTAGTCTTTGATCAATTTAAAATTTTCAATCCACATACCTATACATAACTTTATGTCCTGCAATTTCTTTAAAAATTAATCAAAAGAAACAGCGAACAGATGTCTGCAAAATATAAGTCTTCAAGGTGATTTTACTTTTTTTTTACCTACTTTTTTTAAATAAAATGACGCCTTAAATTGCTGTCTTCATATTGTTTTGTTTATTTTATGGTAAAAATAGTACTGATATTTTGATATTTATTTACCAGTACTAAAGATTAAGATGCAAACTAAAAGTAACCCACCGGTGTGCTCCTAGAAAATGCCTGATAGGTGGAGACAGTTATAAATTTGTAGACTACTGTTACACCTATCTTTTGATACCAAGTAATAAGTATTTAAATAAGAATTAACAAAGTTATAGCAATTTAAGTGAAGAAAAATTAAATTTTGAACACAGTTTTCTCAACAAATCCATATATCAAAAATTTGCTACAAAAAACCTCATAACTTTGAAAGTTGAACATTGAAAATTATTTTTTCTAAAATTTAAGTATAAAACACTCTGTTTTTGAAAAAATATATATTCTCTTAAATATTGAGCACTCTACAACGATCAAGAGTTTAGTATTTTTAATACTAAATCATACAACAACATTATATATATATATATATATATATATATATATATATATATATATATATATATATATATATATATATATATATATATATATATATATATATATATATATATATATACACATACATACACTATAAATACACTTTTCGATATAATTATCTATATAAAAAATAAATGAATTATAAATATTTTTTTGGTTTATTATTTCATATATATTTAAACTAAATATAAACCAAATTGTTAAAAAAATCTAAGAAATAATATATTAATGTAATAATAATTAAATTGATAACTTATAACTTAATCTATTTCAAACTCTTTATTAGGTACGCGTGAATCCGGATTTTACAAAGCCGTTTTTTTGGCCAAATTCTGTGACACGCTTTTTCAAGTTAGTTGAAAAGTTGCATGGTATGAACTTGTTTTGCTCTGTTATTTTTTAGAAATATGTATAAACATAGATATTTTTTGAATACTAGAATTATGAAACTTTAATTTTACATGGATTTCTTTGAGTTAAAATTTTATTTATTATGAATTTTTTGTTGTTAAAAGTTTGCTTGCTTCTAATATGTTCTCTCGACTTTAAAAACCTTTTTTTTTACTACCTGCCAAATTTCCTTGAAAAAAAAGCATACTCAGACACTTTAAAACTCTACTCCAATTAGGTAAAATTGTGTTGCTGTTTGGACATCAAGTATATATCGAAGGAATGCTGGTTCTTTTTTCTAATATATTTTCTCACCTTTAATAACCTTTTTTCTTACAACCTGCCAAATTTCATTCAAAAAAAAGCATACTCAGACACCTTAACATTATACTCTAATTAGATAACTTTTTAAGCTTCAATAATGCGATACACTTGCAGTGAGGAGGATTTTAATGTCATTATATTTACCATTATTTAAATATATTATATTTTATTTATAAAAATTAAACTTTTTTCTGCTATCATGGTGCCAAAAACAAAGTTTGAGTTTTATAGTGAATGCAAAAAGTATTTAACTGCTAATTTTGAATTGCCGCAAATAGGCATTGACTCTAATACAGAGTGTAATACGGTTTGTATAAATGGGCATATTTTTTTATTATTTACAAAAAATAGTGATTCGTTTCTCAAAACATCTCAACAAGTCACTAGACATTTTAAGATAGAAACATGTAAAAATCAGGTTAGAAGTCTCATGAATAAATCATTGAATTGGTCTAGAAATTATAGCAGGACTGAGGACAGTAAGCGTTTTTATGAATTTTGCAATAAACCTCTTTTAAGCCATATATCAAGTTTGCCTAATATTGTATTATCATCAGGCTTCTCAGATGTTTCATATACCAATATGAATGTTTTATCTCCTTTAAATAGTTGAACATCAACATCTGCAGGTTATAGCGAATGAGACATAACTAAATATATATTTAGAGAGAAATTAGGCCCTATAAAACAAAAAAAGCTAACTTTTACAAATAATGTTGGAACAAGTTAACACTTTTAAAAGCTGAATTAAACAGCATGCCAAACCAATTACGTGTTCTAAGACAAAATGTTAAACAAAAAGAAAAAATAATTAAAGCTTTAAGGGGCAGAAATACCAGATCTGAAAAAATACACACAAAAAAATAAAATAACAGTTAGCAGATTCGTCACTTTAAAGCTAAAAAAAAGCATTGAAATTAAATGAAAAGCATAAGTTAAGGCAACTCAAAACTAAGCATAATGCTGCTGTTTTTTACAAGTAACAGGGTAATTGCTAGTTTGGAGAATGATTTGCTCCAGATTAAGGAAGAAAGAAATGTAATTATGCCAGAAGATGGAAAAACATATTTATTACAAATAAGAATAATAATTTATAAAATGCTGTTGTGTAATATAACCAACAAGTAACATTCCATATCTTATGAGTGAAATAAGGTATTATATTGGTGTTATTTTTAATAATATTCCTCATCGAAGTACTGTTGAGCAAAGAGCTTGTGAACTTGGCAGTATTCCAGATTTGCAAGCAGCAGAGTGGGCTATGCATAATAATAATCCTACTCTTGGGTTTGATGCTACAACACAAGAAAGTGTCCACATTAATAGCATTAACTTAACATCTTAAGATAAATGTCTTGTGTTTGCTCTAGATCAGTTAACAGGAGGAACAGCATTTGATTATGAAAGTCATATAGGCACTTCAATTGATTATATGGCATTTGTTTATTCAAATTTTTACCAAAGTAGCTTTAATGAATGTCATAACTTAATTATTGAAAATATATCTAACACAATGGCAGACAGAGTTGCAGTCAACCATCTTACTATAAGCAAAGTTTGTGCAACCTGGGGCAAGAATTTGAATGAGCTGAACTGCCATTTGCACCCTCTTGACACAATTGCAGTTTCATGTCACTTGAGTGTGCAGTTTCATGTCGCTTGAATGTTCTTTTGAGTGTGAGAGTTGTTAGTTATTTGGAAATGATTGAATTGCAGTTAAAATTGTTTTAGCCATGAACAAAATGAGGTTTATAGATGTCAAAGGTGATCCAAAAGAATTTGTAAATTTTTTAAATGAAAACGATCTACTACGAAGTATTAATCCTAGATATCATGGAAATCGGCTTCATATACTTTTTCATAATTGTTTTTTATCAAGCATTTTTATCAAGCATTACAGTGAGTTTAAACATTTCCTCGCTGTTGGAACAGTAAAATTTAAAATTTTGCAATTCTAAGAAAGGCATTTTGTAATAAAACTGCAATAAAAGAAATGTGCGCGCTTGCATTGTTTGGAAAACTCCCTCCTGAGCCTTAAATGGAAAAGCTTTATGTTTTAGGTGAGGATGCAACTTTTGATCATGTTTCTGGTAGTCAGTTAGTGAAAAAAAGTTTTGCTAATAATTACAAATAGTAAATCTAATACAGCTGCTCAGTTTTGCAGAAGAACAGATTTTTTTGGGAATACTCTTGCCCCTAACATTTTAAAATCAATATATGCTCCATTGCTAACCACTCGTATAAGCTTCATTGATAACCAGCTTTAATAAACGACTTCTGCTTGTCTTGATGCTGTGCAAGTTGTCTTGAAGCGACAATATAAAAGGTATTTCTCACTTTCTATTACACTAAAGACACTCTAGACACTAAAGGAGGTAAGAGGCGCAAAAAGGAGGAACTTGGCAGATATATCTTAATGATGTCGTAAATTTGTTTTTTTAAATGGTTTTTTACTAAATGAACACTATTTTTTATAATTTTTATTAAACTAATTTCATATTAAAAATTTTTTAAATTAAATTTACCAGCTTCATCCACGTCATCATTGCCATCTTGCACCCAGAGTGAAAACCAAGACCTCCTTGGTAAGTTTTTTACTGTGTTTTAATTTTTGTCTTTCATTTTAATTTTTCAAACACTCATTTAATATTTTTGTTTTAAATATAGACTTGTCTAGGAGTGATTTCTTGGTTTGGCGCCAAAGCCAACCTGGGCCAAAATTAAAAAGGGCCTTCCGCATATGGGCCTGATGATGGAAGAGGGATGGCAGAGGATTCAGAAATGTAGTTATTAACATCTATAAATATACTAATTAATAAGTTTATATAGATTCACTTAGCTGAATCTATATACACTTCTTGATAGGTGTATGTATAGTGTGTATGTATATTAGGGATATGACTTTTTTGCAACCTACTAGGCCTGTATCGTAATTCAATGAACTTTTATGTAAAAAGAACGAATAGATGTTTCATTTTGACATATTTTGAAAAAAGGTCACCCCAAAACCAAAAAATCGAATTTTCAATAGGTACACTTTTGTACAGTAAATGAATATTAAAGGCTGAAGATGTTGTAAGAGTCATACTCCTGTTGTTATTTTATTTATTTATGCAACATGTACTGTGATATAACAAAAAACATTATGTGATATATATTTATACAAGTATTACAAAATTAACAGTATCAAAGCGTCTAATACAACAATATACATAACTGTCTGTGTCTATAGGCCTACTGTGTTTAGTACATGGGTCACATGATGCTCACGTCTCATAAAGAGTCTAGCGCTTATTACTTAGAATGAATCGAAGTTGCAGTTTGTCTTTCTTTCTGCAGGAAGCATACAGGTCTTGCATCACCTTGATTGCACGTTCAGCTATCTGATTACTTCGTGGTATGTCGATGACGGATGGCTCTTTCTTCCAGTGATTTTTGAATGACTGCAATGCCTTTTTGTAAGGCTTCAATACATCAGATAAATTCTTGAAGTCATTGTCATTGTACTTTTGACTACTAAACCAATGTTCTGCCCACTCATATGAAATGAACCTGCAAACCTTCTCCAAATTCTTTCTCGCTTCAGGCATAAGAATGAACGCCAGAATGGCGAGAATGGCTCTTGAGTTCCATCTGGCATTGCTCATATTAGGAATGTTCTGAAAGTGAATCAGAGGGAAGTTTCTTTGTTCTTCATAGAACCTAAACACTCTTGTTAAATGGTACAAAAACTTCATATCGTCTCTCCACCCTGATTTATCAAGAATTTCTACAGTTCCATTCACAAACTTATCCTTCAGTTCATCATACTTATTCAACAGTTCAGACACAAATGGGTGTTCAATGTTTGGAGATTTGGTATCACCCCCAAGTTCTTCGTCCATCACCAGACGGAGAATCCTGTCTAGTACGTGATGCTGACAACCGATAAATTGTGGTATTGTGACACCCTTTAATTTAAACATACGTTGCAACTTCACAACAACTCCATTTCTCTTCCCAGTATTGACGTTTGTTGTATCAGTAATGATCATCTTAATTGAATTCCACAAATTGTATTCATCAATAAGTTTGGCAATTTTTTCAGCAACAGTTTCAGCTTTGCCATCTTTTAAACGCAGTGCATCAAGTTTCACGTCAGTTCTTTCATTCTGAAGTACAACTACCTGATATTCCTTATCATCTATTCGTTTGCCGTCAAAGTGTAAGGACCACTGTTCCATTTTAAGTTGTTGTATCATTTCTTTTTTTAATTTACCTGCCTCTTTGAATATGGACTTGTAAATTGCTGATTGACTTGGAGTTGGAATATCAATACCTTGTTGTGATAATACATTGCATATTTTAGCAGCTTTCTTTGTGGAAACTCCACTTGATGTAACCATACTTACAGCAAATTTACTTTTGTAGTGCTTTCTAGTTTTTTTCTGAGTGTCCTCATCATCGTCTTTATCACCGTCGTCGTCTTCATCATCTTCACTCTTACTTTTGCAGTTTTCAGATTCAGTACCACTGTCTGTGGTAGACAGGACTTGTGATGTGGAAGGTATTGCTGTTCCAGACTGGACTTTCCTTCTCTTGGAAGGGTGAATGGTTTCTTTACTTGCCACTTGTCCTGTTGAGTACCCCACCTGTCCTTTACTTTCTTTTTGTAGGTGGTATAGACGTTTATCTTCCGAGGATAACCACTGGCCATTCACTTTCGTGATGTCAAATAATGCATTGAGAACATCATATTTTCCACGCTTGACACATTCATCATAGACCTTCAGCACCTTCATAAGCTTTGCTCTTATCACTTGATCAGACACACGTGGAAAATTCAGTTTATTGTCCCACAATTTTGTAATTTCCTTAGAAATTTGGTCTATTCGTTCTTTTCTTCCTTTAACATATGCTCCGAGAAACTGGTATCTTCCTACGATCTGCAATTGAAGTGGTATTCTGGATTTTTCATCGAGTGAATGTTCTTCTACAGCCACGCTTCCTCTTCTTCTGTGTGACTCTTGAAATCTCACCAAATTTTTAGTCCAAGTCTTCTTGTTCTTTGTTACTGTGGTATGACTTTTCTTGTGAGACATCATATAATATTGTTACGACTTTACGGATAGCTGAACGTAAATATCCGTTTAATAAAGTCGTTTAATTAATAAAATACTTTAACTGTATAGTAATCCAATTATAGTTCGATAATCCAGTCAATGTTGATAACAGTTCGATAATCCAGTCCGTATCCTAACGATAATGCTACAACTACTTATACTTCGTACACTTACAGCGTCTTTAGTTCGCTACAGTAGTTCCTTATTAGCTCAGTTACACGCAGAGTACTTCATAGAACTATTCACATTATCAACACTGAGCTCTGACAGCAGCTCGCTTATATAATTATTTAGAGCTTCCAGAATGTTCTACTAAGTTCTATAATCTTCTACAGTCTGTTACAGTCGTCTATATCACCGTGGTAACACAATGACGTCATCACATAACAATTCCAAGTATTTGCCGGCACACGGCCGTTTCGTTGCCATGGTAACGTGTGGCGTTATATTTATAAATTCATAACAAAATAATGAAATAAATAGAATTAAGCTGAGAATTAAGCTTAAGATTAAACATCGGTCAAAAATGAATGTATAAAAATGGTAAATCAAATTTTTATTTTGGGGGTGACCTTTTTTTGTTGCAGAAAGCTATTTGGGCCTTTTTTCATGATTTTAGGTAAAAGTTCATCGATTTATGATACAGGAAACATTTTATTTGAAAAAAAATTAAAAAGTCATATCCCTAATGTATATATTTATTAAGTTGATACTTGTATATAATCCTTTTGTATATTAATTTTTGTATTTAGTTGAGTTTGATTTTTTTATGAAAAATTTGTGTTTTATATAAATACTATTTATTATTACAAAAAAATAATATTTAAATTTTAACCCACCCTACCCAAGGTGTGACAGGTGTATAGCATCCGAATAATACCCTCTTGCACCCTTTTCACGCATTTTTTCATCCCTAAAACCTTTCTTTCTTTTGATACTAAATTGCATGCATTTTTATATGAAGATACAAAGTAATAATCTTGATATTGGGTCAGAGGGTGCGCCCGAAGCCCAAAGGACTTCTAGCCTATCAAACTAAAGTATCCAAATAGTATATGATGGTACCCTGTTAGAATATATTAAAAAATACAAATAAAAATTATGAATTTTAATTAAATAATAATATTTTCTTTTAAAAAAGCTACATTTTTCAATATAATAAAAAGTTTTGTAGACGCCCCTCTAGCGCCCTTTGTACACCCTTTGTATATATATATATATATTGCCCTTTGTTAGACCTATCTTTTGATACCAAGTTGTACGTATTTCGATAAGAATTGACCAGGTTATGACGTTTTAAGTTAAAAAAACCTAGAATTTGATCACAGTTTCTTCAAGAAGTCCATATATCAAAAATTCGGTACTCAAAATGCCATAACTTTTTGTAGAATTGTTCAATTTTGATAATTTCTAAACAATGCAAGCGCGCACATTTCTTTTATTGCAGTTTTATTACAAAATGCCTCTCTTAGAATTGCAAAATTTATATTACCATTACACAAAATATTTTTGACCGATACTAACAAAACGAGATTTTAATTTTAGTTTTCATGTTCAAGATTTATTGGATGAAATGTTTCATCAAAGTCCACAAATGCTTATAAAAGATAGATTAAAACAACTTGGTGGTGATGTTGTATTTAATTTTTATCTGAATTAGGTTATTGATATATTTTTTTAAATTTATGTTTATATATATATATATATATATATATATATATATATATTCTTTGGAGTTATACATATTAAAATTACATATTATTATTTTGTATTTGTTGAATAGAGAATATATGGGTACTATAGTACATATTAGATTCTATATAAAATGAGAATACAAAAGGCTGATAATAACCAGAAATAATTTATAATAGTATAAAATAGTTAAGGTTGTAGGTACATAAAACTGTATACACATGTAGTACTATAGTTCAAGTTCAAAGTAAAGACACTAAAATCCGAATAAATTTGTTCTATAAGGATGATCCCAACAGAATTCTGTTATCACTTTTTCTGAATCAAACCACTCCTCATTTCGCATATCCATGAGTGTTTTGACAGTCAACATTGCAATGTCCCTGCCTTCAAAAGCAGACATACTTGTCTGCTGAAGGGTTTTAGATAAGTTATCAGTAATCATAAAAATACGTAATCAAAAAAACGTATCAGTAATCATAAAAAAATAAATCATATAAATATTATTTAATATTTTGATTATATAAATAGATATATACATAATCTATCAAAATATATATATATTTAATATAGATAGCTTGGCCTTTGGCTACCATTATATAGTCTAAATGCTAGGCATGATAGCATATAGTAGTTACCTTTTTTTAATAGTGACATTCAAAAAATAAAACTTAGTCAATATATAATATAATAAATACCTCTATTATATAATTAGAATATATATATAAAGAATAAAATCATTATTAGAAATTTTTTGCTTTAATTTTTATATATATAGGAATTTTATATTACCTTAGAACAATTAATTAAAATTTGATTATTCAATTCAGCAAAACAATCTTGATTTATAAATAATAATTTCCATTATTAAGAAATTTCTTATTTTTAGCCAATTTTGGAAGGACTCAAAAAATAGAACAACATAATCTTTTGAAATATAAATTACTTCCGGGTATATTAACATATGTATCAATTTTGGAATATATCGTTTTTTATTTTATTTTAGGTGCCCTAAGAAGTCCCAACGGTCTTGTCACAGAGCACCGCGAAAGTGCATTTAACCAGGAAGTTCACGCCTCCTTCCTTACCGTGTAGCGAAAATATGTCTAAAGTTCATTTCGAACCTGGGTCTCCTGCTTATAAAGCAAGCGCTCTAACCACTGCGTCACGGCCGCACAAATATAGTTATAGTTATGTTGCCAAAACAAGAGACCGAATGGAATGGAATTAACCTCGTCCAATATATCAATCATAATCTCTAAAATAATAATGTAAAGCGTTTCAAAACCTTTTGTTTAAAAACTTCTCGTTTTTCTTCAAATTTGAAACAGCGCAATTTTTAAATAGATTATTTCCGTATTCGAAAATAAACGTATTTCGAATCGAATAGTTTTTACTTTTGTGTGCATGTGTGGTTTTTTCAGATAATCTGCTTTTTGGCGCTATTAAAACAATGTTACTTATCGGTAAATATCTTGTTAATCAATTGTTAAAAAATTTAAAACAATTGGTTAAATTTTTTCTTGGCCAAGACAAAAGACCAAAGAAAAGTTAATACAAATATATATATATATATTTTTTTAAATAGATATATTTTAAACAATTTTTTTTAACAGTTTAAAAAAAAAAAATTTTTTTCAGTGGCAATAATTTTTTAAAGGCACAGCTAAAAAGGGCGCCATCATTTTTTTCTCGGGGGGCTCTAGCCCACCCGGACCCCCCGGTTCCGAGGCCCTTGGCAAGGGGTAAACAGATTCTATCTGTTAACCAGCCTCGCACCCCTTCTTCATCTATTAGGCTGGCGCAGATGTATTTTTAATACATTGTTTCCAGTTTAGGATATCGAATGCTTGATCTTCTTGACTCAATGCGTGGGTTTTGCTTGTGTCTCTGTTTTATGACTAGGCAACTCATTCTATTATCTCCTAATGAGGGTAAAGCTCTAAAACTTAGTTTTATGGTCCTGAGGCCGGCTGATAGTCAGGTTTCCCGAACTCTGTGGTAGCTCTCAGAGAGGCTGATTCCACCAACAGCTGAAAAATATCAAAGTATTAACAGTGCCATGTTGCGCATGGATGGTGTCCCTGTTTGTACTTTTGGTGTGCATTGCGAAGGCCACATTTGGAGCCCTTTGTTACGGCTTAGGGTTTATTAGTAGTAATGAGGCAATTGCTTGGGCTATTAAACGGTGTTCTGAGTACTATCTATGCTTTGAGTCAAGCTCTTCAATCTAATTTAAAAATAAATAAAGTACCAAAAACTATAAAACACAAAAAACCATCATCATCACCAAGTTCTCTAAACCTATCATTCACTAATATTCGTGGTCTTCGAAGTAACTTCTCTTCTGTTGAGTCTTTTCTCTTGCAAAGTTCACCAGACCTACTTGCTCTTTGTGAGACTAATTTGAGTTCGGCTGTCTCATCTTGTGATCTTAGTGTTGATGGTTATCTGCCTCTAATTCGTAAAGACTCCAATAGTCACATGCTTGGCCTGGGCATTTACATTCGTAAGAATTCACCCATTTGTCGTGAAACTAAGTTTGAATCCACAGACTATTCTTTCATGTGGTTTCGTTTAGCACCACTTCACTCAATTGCCTTTCTCTTTGTTCTATATTGCTCTCCTTCATCTCAAGACTGCACTCTTTTTGACATTATTTCTGATCATATTGACCAAGCCCTCTCTCTTTATCCATCAGCTAATATAGTTGTTGTCGGTGACTTTAATGCTCCCCACTCTGAATGGCTTGGCTCTAGTGTCAGTGACTCAGCAGGCATTAAAGCCCACAACCTTTGCCTTTCTCAATCCCTAACTCAAATAGTCAACTTTCCAACTCGCTTTCCTGACAACCCGAATCATCTACCTTCTCTACTCGACTTATGTCTTGTTTCTGATCCTAGTCAGTGTTCAGTTTCTCCACATTCATCTTTAGGTTCTTCTGATCACAATTTGAACTCTCTAAAACTAATACCTCATTCTTCTGCATCACCTGAATCCCCCTATTATCGAACCTCTTACAACTACAGTAAAGCTGACTGGGATTCTTTCCGTGATTTTCTTCGTGATGGCCCTTGGGTAGAAATCTTTTGTCTTCCTGTCAACAAATGTGCTTCTTACATAACTTCGTGGATTCAGGCTGGCATGGAATCTTTTATTCCCTCTCGACAATTCCAGGTCAAGCCTCACTCTCCTCCATGGTTTTCCTCACACTGTGCTGCTGAGATTGCGAATCGAAACCGTTACTTCCATATTTATCAGCAAAACAATTTACCAGAAAACAGACGTCTGTTTATTACTGCTAGAAACAATTGTAAAAAGGTTTTGTCTAACGCCAAAACCCGCTATTCTCAGATCATGAAATCTCGTATCTCAGCTCAAAAATTAGGCTCTCGTGACTTCTGGAGAATCTTTAATATCAATAATAAGGGCAAATCTATAATTCCATCTCTTTTGTATGGTTCAGACTTTGTCACCTCACCTAAAGACAAAGCTGAATTGTTTGCTAAACCTTGTTTGCACCTAAAGACAAAGCTGAATTGTTTGCTAAAAACTTTTCATCGATATCATCTCTTGATTCTAATTGCGTTCTACCTGATATTGCTAACAAACAGGTTGATCCATTGCTTGACATTCATATCACTCCAGCATCTGTATCTAAAGTGATTTCCTGCCTAGACTATGGATTATATGGATTATATGGATAGTATGGATTTCGATCTTCTCGTTCTACAGCTGATTTGCTAACAGTAATAACTGACAGATTTTATCGTGCACTAGATGAAGGTGGAGAGGTTAAGGCCATTGCTCTTGACATTTCAAAAGCTTTTGATCAAGTTTGGCATGCTGGTCTTCTCCATAAGCTTTCTTCTTATGGTGTATCTGGCAACATCTTTAAGATCATTGAATCCTTCCTTTCCAATCGCAGCATAAAAGTTGTCCTCCATGGACAACACTCTTCTTCTTATTCTGTAACTTCAGGAGTTCCTCAAGGTTCTATCCTTGGCACTATACTCTTTTTAATTTACATTAACGATCTTCCAGATATTCTCACATCTAAGGTGGTATTGTTTGCTGATGATACTACCATTTATTCTTGTCGTGATAAGAAACCAACACCTTCTGATTGCTTGGAGGGGGCATTTGAGCTTGAAAAGGATCTCACTTCTGCTACAGCATGGGGCTCACAGTGGCTGGTGAACTTTAATTCAGATAAAACTCAATTTTTTTCAGCCAATCGTTATCGCAATAATTTAGATCTTCCTATATTTATGAACGATGATATACTCGATGAGTCACCTACTCTTCATCTTCTAGGATTAACTCTTACTTCCAATATTTCTTGGAAACCATATATCAAATCAGTTGCAAAATTAGCATCTGCTAAGGTTGCATCTCTTTATCGAGCTCGTCACTTTCTTACTTCGGATTCTATTCTCTATCTCTATAAATCCCAAATCCGGCCTTGTATGGAATACTGTTGCCATATCTGGGGCGGATCTTCTAATGATTCTCTTTCTCTTTTAGACAAGGTGCAAAAACGCATTGTAAACATAGTTGGACCTGCTCTTGCAGCCAACCTCCAACCATTATCACGTGAAGTAATGTTGCTTCTCTTTCTCTTTTCTATAAATACTATAACGGGCACTGCTCTAAAGAGCTAGCGTCTCTTGTGCCATCTACTAAAATTCATTCTCGTGTTACTCGTCATTCAATTAAGTGTCATCCTTTTTCTGTGACTGTTCCTAAGTGCTCCAAAAACGCTTATTCGTCTAGTTTTTTTCCTCGAACATCAGTTCTTTGGAATTCGCTTCCTTCATCTTGCTTTTCTGATTCATATAATTTGCAGTCTTTTAAGTCGTCCGTCAATCGTTATCTTGCTCTACAATCTTCATCTTTTCTCTCCAAGTAACTTCCAACTTTAATTAGTGGCTGGTTGCAGCCTTGTTGGAAGCGAAGATGTTAAAAAATATATATATATATATATTTATATATATATATATATATATATATATATATATATATATATATATATATATATATATATATATATATTTATATATATATATATATATATATATATATTTATATATATATATAAATATATATATATATATAAATATATATATATATATATATATTAACTAGAAAAAAATTCAGAAATGGCGAAAGCTACACATCGTCATGTAAATTATTAAATTATCAATCAAATTTACAGTGATGATGGTTGTTTTGCTTGTGGGAAGGAAATACATTTCCCCTGCCCGGTGAAGGTGATTTTCAAGTTATAGTCGGATTTTTTTACGAGATTATTCGGGTATTTGACACAATTTAGCCGGTTAAATTTTCGTTTTGAAGACCTTTTTTTTTTTTTAAGAAGCCTGTCGGTACTTTTTGGGGATTCAACTCCCCCCTCCCCCTCATTTTTTTCGTATAATTGCCTCTGCTTTAATTAATCAAGAGCCTATAGGTAGAGGTAATTTAAATCGGAGTAAACATATAATGGAACATTATACAGGAACAAATTAATGGTAAAAACTTTTGAACAATTTGTGAAACAACCTACTGAAACAAATTATTTAAACATAATACTTGCACGGCCGCCTCCAATAGCTTCTGCCTCCCAGCTGGCTGCGGCCGCCAAATTGGAGGCGGAAATATTTGCCTCCCGCCGATGGATGTAATGAAAAATTGTTGCACGTTTGTCTTTAAGTTAACGAGCAATTAAAATATTAACTAAGAACCAATCTAAAATATTTGACATCAAAGTTTTGTTTTATTTAACTTATTGATTATTTTAAAAAAATTTTGACAAAAAAATTATAATTTTGTCAGAGCGGTTGTTTTTTTAGGACTTTCGGATAAATTTTTAACTTTTAAACGTTTTAAACTTTTATTCGCTTAAAACTTTAAAACGTGTAAAAGTAGATAAGTCTATATTTTCAAACGTATGGAAAACTTTAAATAACAAATAATAGTAATAGAATATTTTATTAGTATTAGAATAATAGAGATATAAGATATATAGATAAAGAGAAATAAGTAATAGAAAATTTTAAAGTATAGAGTAAAATATAAATAATATTTATAAAAGTATATAAATTAAATAAATTAAAGTTTATAAATTTCATTTCCTTTTTTTTTTTTTTTTTTTTTTTGTTGTAATGGCGGCCGCAGCCAGTTAGGAGGAAGAATCTATTGGAGGTGGCCTCCAAATGATTCTGCCTCCACAATTTTTTCTGGAGGCAACCACCTATGGCTTCCGCCTTCCTAATGGCTTTGGCCTTCAAAACATTTTGCCTCCAAAAATAACTCTGGTTGCGGCTGCCAATGGAAGGGCAGACGCTACTGTAGGCGGAAGAAAGAACATTTTGCCGCTAGAAAATGAATGGGAGGCCGCCGCTAGCAACTTCCGCCTCCCTAAAAAGTTGGCTTTTCGGCAGAAAGTTACTTTGCCGCCGGGTGGCATTATCAACTCTGTTTAGAAGACATTCAAAAGGTGTTTAGATCGCATTTTTTTAAATAAATACCTGTTGTGGTTAGAATTACTACTATAGTGAACAACCTCAAAAACAGATTGCTATAGTTAAAATAAGCAGTCAAATCAACTTCTACAATGAGCACATACAAAATAAAACTAAAAAAGATCAGAATTATTAGACGCATTAACAAAAGTATTAGAAACGGTCGTCAAATATCTTAGTTTTATGAAACAAGTTTTAATTTTGAAACTTTTTTAAGCGGCCGTTGCGCATTGGTTAAAGTTCTGACTCTAACTCAAGAGGTTCATAGTTCGATATTGGTTCTAGCCCAATAATCGACATTGGTAAGTAAAGAGGCAGGTTAAATGATTTTTCACGGTGCTTAGTAATAAGCCCGTTAGTTTTTCTTGAAACACCTTTGTAACTGAAAAAAACAAACAAAACAAACAAAAGTGAAAACGGTTTAAAAATCCAAAAATTTAATTACATTTTACTTTTTTAATTACAATTTACGAAATCTTGATTACACCATGGTTTTCTCAATTACTAATCTCGCACTCTCAACAAAACCTTTCGTTTCTTAATTACAACTTTCTTTTCTCAACTCTTTCTTAAAAATATGAAGATCGAGAGAAACCTTTTGACTGATTAGTGAGCAGAAAGCAAAAAGTAAAGTAACAAACTTACAGAAACATTCCACTAAATGTTTACTTGTAATAACTATTTATTGCTGAAATTTAACAAAATAACAATTAAAATAACTTAAATCATCATTAAGTTATTATTTAAATTGAGTTTCTTATCAAGTAATAATAGCTAATCAAGTAATATTTACTTATTTAGTATTTTGTATTCTAGTATTGGTAGAAAAAATTAAATTGATGCAACCTTAAAGCAACCTTGATGAAATTGATGCAACCTTAGAGCAAGCTGGATAAAATTGATGTAACCTTAGCGCAACGAGATTTGTTAAAATAAGTTACTATTATTAAATATGAGTTTTAAAAAGTGCTTTATTATAAATATAGTTTTAAACCAATATAGATATGTTTATGTTATATCTTCATAACAAATTTATTTCATAAGACAAGGGAGTGCGCATTTTTTTCCTTCAGTTTAAATTGACATTTTTGTAATTCGATTGCGCAACTACTTTCCCTACATGAAAAAGAGGCTAGTAAGGATATAATTAATGTATAAAATACGAAGGAGTTTAAAACCACTAAGGTCACTTTTTTTTCAGAGGTATACTCAGAATAATATTTTTTCATGTTTCAAACTTCTTTACTAATATTTAGAAGAGAGTGGGACGAATGGGACGCGGAAGGAATGGGATATCCCCAAAACTCAAATAAGGTCACTAACCATTCTTATCTAATGCAAAAAAAAATTTTTTCCCCTTTATGTAGCAGACATTGCTTTGTCTCCCTGTGTGTTGTAAAAACCACATTTTTAAAAAGTACCCATCAAAACTGATTTTCTGAGGAGTGAAGTGGGACAATTTAAAAATAACTAATCACTCACTCATTCCCCATAACCATTGTGAAATTATATTGTGGAAACATCTAGATAATTTTAAAAAAAAGATTTCTTGGTTTACAAAATTGTTAGTTTTTAAATAATAACTTTTGTTAATAATTTGTTGATTACTCACTTGTCCCACTTTACCTCACACCTGTCAAACTCTGCCGCAATGGCGCGGTTTCTCTAAAATCAAAAAAATGTGTACTTTATAATAAACTGCTGTCGATCGTAAGGGATGGAATCAGTGCCCAAAATGATGCTTTATTTGGTAAAGTTCAGAAAATACATTATAAAAAAAATGTTAAAAATATTCTAAAAATATTTTTTAATGTCCCACTTTTTCCTACTCTCCACTAAACTTTGATTAAATTTTTCTAATATATAAGTTAGAATATTTATTATCTTTTTCAAAATTTTAGTATATAAAAAGATTATTTTTCGATTGGTTGTTTTTTTTTATTCTTCAAGCAAGCTTCTGTAGCTATCGTATCATACTTCTATTATTTTTAATGTATGAGTGCTTTTTTGGATAGCAACAAGTATTAAAATCTACGTTAGTTTTTTAAATCTGGTATTCTTAGAAGTTTAGTATCAATATTAGTTGTAATTTCTGGATTTATCGACTTTTTATATGTAAATTTACTAGGCAATTTCTCTTGCGGTGTTTTAAGGTGGTAGACCACTAATAAAAATCGAAAAAAATCATTTTTTCAATTTTAAAATTTTTAAGTAATATAATTATCGTAGATTACGAATTTCATATTAGTTTTGTATAAAAATAAAGCTAACCCTATTAAAAATCAGTTTTTAATAATGCGGTTTAGGCATTTTCCTAAATTTGTCCATAGCAACAGATTGCTTATTCTGTTGCTATGTAGCTAAAAAGGAAGTTATCCCACAAAATACCATAAAAATTAATACAAAAAAACTTCATTTGTGGTGACTGCTACTCTAAAACTACTTTTTGTTTATTATTAAATGCTTTTGTTGCAGTGTTTTACATGGTTTTCAACGGATTTCTTCAGTAAATGTCTAATTACTTTACAACGACCACAACTTTCTTAGGCTAATTTTCTGTCTTCTATACTTTGGTTAAATAATAACTAAAATAATGGGAAATAAAGATAAAAGAAATAAAATAAGGTATAGCAAGAAACGTAGACTCTTCAGAGGAAACCAACATAAATCATCAAACGTTGTAGCTAAAGAAAATCTATCTAATTTAGAAGAATTACAATTCAAATGTAGCTCTGCAAAAAAATGAAGATATTGTCATCCTGTTGCAGTAGTAAATCTTCCATCGATATTGTAAATAATGATTTTGTAAATAAAAATAATTTTTCTGCTAATGATGATCAGTCCAATGACTGCTATATTTTTATGAACACTAACATTTTAGAAGAAACAATTACTGCCATAAGCTGCTGTCCAAAATGTTCCGCAAATGTTAATTTTAACCATGATGCTAAACTTAAAAAAGGTTTATCACACTGTATATTTTTTTCATGCGCATTTTGCCAATGGGAGCATAAGTTTTATCCTATTAAAACTATAAAACGAGTCTTTAAATGCTTTAGTTTGGAAACGTTGTTCAAAAGATGTTTTTGTTGGAATTGATGTATTATATTTAGGTTGCTGTTTTGCAATCAATAATTTTAATGATCAACTTAATGGTATCAATAGAGTTTTTGAAAAACTTTATTTAAAACCAGGGCATTATTCTTCAAGTTTTTTGGCATCGTCTGATTTGAAATGAGTTAGAAATATGGAAAAAAAAATGTAATGAAAAGGGAAAATGCAGGCGAAAGCAGTTACGAAGTATTCGTAAGGGACAAAGATGAGGAAAAAGAAAGTTTATGTTATGGTGAAGGAGAATTTTAGTCTTTTTATTTATTTACTATAAACTTTTTATTTATTTACTATAAACAAATATTTAGTTAAGTTTATAATTTTTATAATCGCAAATCAAAAGAAAAACTTTTTTTTTCTAACTGAAATACTACTTTGATAATAATATTGTTTAATAATATTATCACTTTTTTTAAACATATTTTATTTTAATTTTGCGTTAGTTTTTTTCCACAATACGTTTATAATAAGATAATAATTTTCAATAGATTTTTTTTTGTGTTTTTATTTTTTATTTGAAGTGTTTAATGTTTTTTTTTTTGTTTAAATGTGTTTTTCTCAGTTCTTTAAAATTCACGACTTTGCGGTAATTATCTCTTGATTCTCTTAACCGATTTTCATAAAATTTTTAGGAGTTGTTCCTTTAGTTATTATGGATGTCCTCTTCCACTTTTATTGCATTATGATAACTCGATAAAAAGATATTAAAGTCCAAGTATGGTCAAAAATGCCCCTTTTTTGTTTTCGAAGTGTTTTTTTCATTTAAAAAAAAACTGTTTAATGTTTTTCTTTTGTCTTTTTTGGTACAGGATCTTTTTCATTATATTAAAAGCAAGTCTGAAAAATTTCAAGTTGATACCATACATAGTTTTTGAGATATTCACCGCAACGAAATAACCCTATTTTGGGGTTTTCGGGACCAAATTTCTCAAGCCATTTATTAATCAAAAAAAAAAAAAAAAAATTGTCATTATAATGTAAATTTTAATCAACTTATATAAAAATAATTTCTAAAATGTAATTTTTAAAAGATTTTTTTTTATTAGTGGTCTACCATCTTAAATGAAAATACGCTAGGAACTTAATTTCTTGTTTATAAAGATGTTTTTATAAAATGTAATTATGATTGGTCCGTTTTTATTTCTTTGATGTTTAAAATTTTTCCTTTTTATGTTTTATTTGACATAATCGCATAAAAATTTGACAAGACCCTAAATTTTGCGCTAGGATAATGCAGTTCATTTAAATTTTAGTGAGCATATTAAAGTCAAACAAAAATTATTCAAAGTTTACATTGATGTATCAAAATTCTTTTATCCTACACTTCTAACGATAATCCAATAAATATGATTTATTTTGGAAAGAGGGTTGAATTACTAATTACAACTTTCACCTAGATTCTTAGCTCGCTAAAGCACACCCAGCAAACATTTTTTTAGTGGATATACAGTGGATCTATACAGGCATTTTGTAGCAGTTTATTGGAGTTTTGCTCATCGGTTACTTAGTGGACCATAAAAGATGTCAGCCCGATAAATTTCTGACATGTTAATAGTGACTAGTTATTTGCTAGTCGCTTTTGGCGGCTGCCACTAATGGTCCACTAATGATTCGATGAGTAAAACTACAGTAATCCGCTTAAAATGCCCATATAGGTCCACTGAAATTTCGCTATATAATGTTTGCTGGGCATGGTCATTGAACAAACTCAACTGGGCAAACTTTGCCCTATGATCAAACTGCACTGGGTCAATAGTTATGTTTTTAGAATACTTTTTACAAAATCTTAAAAAGTAAAAAAACACTATAAATAAAAATAAATAAAATTAGGATTGAATGTTATCTATAAAAATAAAATATTTTCAAAAATACATTCACTCATTTATGCAAGATGTCTTTCAAACATAATATAGTATGATTTTTTATTGACTTTGAGCGCAATTTACTGAAATAAAATGCCTTTCGACTTGACGATTCGTGCTTTAAATCGGAAAGGAGTTGAACAAGACAATAATTTTGAGCCTAACCAAATCTAGGAAAGCTGTTGTTTAAGTCGTAGACAAATAAACCATCATGCTGGTTCGTCACCAGCAAAGGATAATGAAAAATAAAAACGGCCGTAGTAAACAAACATATAATTAAATTAAAATTATACTTGTACCCATTTTATTTGGTATATTTATTTTGTTTCATTTTAGCTTTATAATGGATTCCAAATGTAATGATTTTAGCAGTGCTGATGATGAACAAATAAATAATGAAAATATTTCTTATAAAAATGGTGAAGATAAATCTATCGAAAAAATTCCAAAGGATTTATCATTGATACAAAATAATGTAAAGTTATTGAATTTTAGTTCAGAAATTACTTCAGACAGACATCACGAAAACGAAATTTTTGATAATTTTTCTGACAACATTAATGAAGGTATAACTCCAACAGATAAAAAAAAGTTACCTAATGTTAAACTTAAGGCGGGAAAAAGTACTGTCATTACATCTCCTGAATCTAAGTTTTCTAAGTTAATTGAAAAAGTAATTTCAATGAAAAATACTTCAATTCAAAATAAAAAACCAATGCAATCATATTCAATCAACTCTACTACATCTGAAGAAGAAACTAAGAGTAATAAATCTGATGGTACCCAATCACTGGCAGATGATGTTCATTCATTATCTTATATTACTAAATGGTGGCAAAAATATTCAGAAATTCGTAAATTTAAAAGAACTAAAGCTTCAAAAATTGAGGAAAATAAGATGCGATATAAATTACAGTATCATTTTATGTCTCCATTTGAAAAATATAAACTTGGAAGAAAGCCATGGAAATTAGGAATTCAAGTTTTGAAAATTATTATGGTAACTGCACAGGTAACTGTATATATATTTTTAAAGAATACTTTTTCTAACAATAGCATTCAGAAACTTTTAGTTATTATTTTAGTTTTTTAAAAGTAAAGATCAACAAACTCCTTTGTTGTTTTTTACTTTTAAAAAAGTAAAGAACAACAAAAAAAAACAACCTGGCCAGGATAATAAATGTTTTTTTTATATACACAAAAACAAACTAATCTAATTCTTATACCAAGTTTACAAGTAATAAAAAAATTTATTTGAAATTTTTTTTACAAAAATAAACAGTTTTAAACATAAACCAGTTGAAAGTGTTGTGTGAGAAGACTGACATAATGCACAAGCATTATGGCACAAACAATTTTGCCACACAGGTTTGACTAAAAACAGAATGTCAGGTATATCCTCGTTATCAATGTTAAAGCACATGCTTTATACAAGTCTAGTACGAATGCTGCATCTGTCGAATGTGCAGTACTAATGTTCATATTGTTGATAACAGCTTCTGACTTAAATTAGGTTGCGCTTTTAAGCCTTGATCAAGTCCATAGGCAGATTGACGTAAGCATAGTTTACAGCATCAATCATTGAGTCAATTTCTTTTTTTGCATTATTGTCATTCTCTGCATCAGTAGCAACATTACCATCACAGTCTCCAATTTGTGGTCACTTTCTTTCTAGTCTACTAGGAAGAAAGTTACCACTAATTTCTTCCTAGTTTGACAACACACTTGTTTTGATGTTGCTCCAAAAATGTTTGCTTTAGCGTGAACGGTACGCTCCATTTGGTCTCTGTTGTACTCTAAACAAGTTTCTTTCTTTTATTGTTTTCAGTATTTCCTGGATGATGCAATTAAGATAATTTAATGAAAACCCACCAACCTACATATTGGTTTCAGTAATTATCTTATTGCTTCCTGAATAATGGTTGATCCATTTCTTGACATTCATATCACTCCAGCTTCTCTATCTAAAGTGATTTCTTGCTTAGACTCTTTTACAGCTTGTGGTCCAGACAATATACTTGTTATAGTCTTGCAGAAGTATTCTCTGGAGCTGTTGTCTTTACTTTCAAAACTATTTAGCAACTGCCTATCAGAGTCTTGTTTTCCAGCCTGCTGGAAAGCAGCATATGTTGTCCCTATTTTCAAAAACTCTGAAGAGCAATCTGACTTGTGTAACTACTGTCCTAATAGTCTTCTTCTTATCATAAGTAAGGTTTTTGAGTCTTTAATTAACAAACACTTACCTTCTCATCTTGAATCTAATAACTTACTTTCTGATCATCAATATGGATTTTAATCTTCTTGTTCTACAGCAAATTTGTTAACAGTAATAAACAATAGGTTTTATTGTGCATTAGATAGATGTGGAGAGGTTAAGGCTATTGCTCTTGACATTTCTAAAGCTTTTGATAAAATTCGACATACTGGTCTTCTCCATAAGCTTTCTTACCATGTATCAGGTAACATCTTTAAAATTATTGAATCCTTCCTTACCAATCGTAGTATTAAAGTTGTCATTAATACTACGATTAATACTAAGTTTACATTAACGATCTTCCAGATATTCTCACATTTAAGATGGCAATGATTGCTGATGATGCTACCATATATTCTTGTCTTGATGAGAAGCCAAAACTCTCTGTTTGCTTGGAAGAGACGTTTGAGTTTGAAGAGGACCTCACTTTAGCTATAGCATGAGACTTACAGTGGCTAATGAACTTTAACTCTTACTTAAGTCTTACTTCCAATCTCTCTTAGAAACCATATATCAAGTCAATTGATTTGATATATGCCCTTTTTCTCTTAGACAAGGTGCAAAAACGCATTGTGAACATAATTTGGGCCTGCTCATGCGGCCAACCTCCAACCATTGTCACATCGTTGTAATATTGCTTCACTTTCTCTTTTCTATAAAGACTATAATGGGCATTGCTCTAAAGAGCTACCTTAGAAAAAGTTCTACAGAATTTCTATAAACTTTTGAGACATATGGCCTATAGAATTTCTATAGAATCTCTATTAATTTTTATAGAAATTGATATAAAACTTTTTTTTCTATAGAAAAAAAAGTAGGAAGTAGTTCTATAGGATTTTCTATAGAAATTAACAAAGATTTTATAGAAGTTTTATAGAATTCTATAGAATTTCTATAGGCCATATGTTTCAAAAGTTTATAGAAATTCTGTAGAACTTTTTTTCCTGTATAGCATTTGGGATTGGGACTGTGCCATCTGCTAAAATTCATTTTTGTTTTACTTGTCATTCTATTAAGTCTTGTCTGTTTACTGTGGTCTTTCCTAAGTGCTCTAAAAATTCTTATTTATCCAGTTTTTTTCCTTGAACATTGTTAGTTAAGTGTTAGAGAGGGTGAATGTTTAGAAAAAAAATTATTTGTTTGGGGGTAGCAGTTAATTGAAATCGAGGAGATTTTTCCCGAAATCTGAGATTTTCTGCCCTCCACCCTTCCTTCCTCCTTACAATTTGGTAGGGAGGAGTAAAGAATTTTTTTAATAACTACTTCCTTTTACATAATATGCAAAAGGAAGTAGTTAGTAAGATTATTTATGGAGAAGACCAGTATGTCGTATTTTAACAAAAGTTCTAAAAACCAAAAACTAACAGAAATTAACAAAAATTCCCTGCCTTGCGGCTCTTGATTAAGTAAAAGCTAAAGATAATATCTCAATAAAAATACTCATTTTGGGAAGATGTTAACTGCATTCAGCTATTGTCTTGTAGGAGACCTCCTAGGCAATGATTTTAGAGGTAAGCAAAAATAATTTTTCTAACTAGCCTCAAACCCCTACTTTATCTATTAAGCTGGGGTAGATGTAAACCTGTGTTACATTGTTTCCTGCCTAGTATCATGAATGCTGGATTTTCTTGACTGTACTCATAGGTTTTTGCTTGTGTGTCCTTGATAGTGGCTATGCAACTCTTCCTGTTATCTCCTAATGAGGGTACAGCTCTAAAACTCAGTTTAATGGTTCTGAGGCCGCACACCCTGTAAATATTGGACGTTAATACTTTTGAAGAGCATCGAAAAAACCCTTTTGGGGTCTTGTTATATACACATAGGTGACTTACCTGGCAAATTTGCAAAATCTTTTACTGACGCCCAAGTGAGAAAAAGCAATTTTAAGTTTTTAGTAAAAATATCCAAAAAAGAACCAAAAATTGTCAAAAATCATTTTTGCTTATTGGCATTAATTTTCTTCAAAAGTGAAATGTTCTTGTGCAATGATACCAAAATATTACAAAACACAATTAATTAGAACAGCCTTACTTTTATCTTACAGCAATTTCATTGAAATATTTTTTTACCCATATTATTATGAATAAAATGACTAGCACAAATAATGTGATATATTTTTAATTCCTGCTTTGTAAAAGTTTAGTTTAAAATATTTTGAAATTTCCTAAAATGGGGATAACCTCACGTTTAAAAATAATCCCCTCTACCACCCTTACACAAAAAAACAATACCTGAAAATTAGGGTTGGTAACTTATTAATGGTGGAACTAAATTTAGTTACTGCTAATTTTTTTGTACTTTGCTTATTGTCTGAAAAATTTTTGTTCCTGTTTAGTTTCTTTTTGTAATTTTGTTATTTTAATTGCTCTTAATCAGTATTTGAGTGTAAAAGCAAGGAATTCAACCTCTTAAATTAAATTTCACCATTTTCTATAAAATATATTTTAATGTGGAAATTATTGGCTAAAAGTGCTAAAAGTAAATGTATTTGTCAAATTACATTTGCTAAATTATAAATTATAAGAAATGTGTAGCTGAACTTTGAAAAATATTTAGTAATTTAGTTTTCGAAAAATTCTTTTTAGGTTCCAAAGAATATAAAAAGTAGAAAGTAAACAACTCTGAGGATAATATAAATATCAAGTTTTTTGTTTACAGTGGTGAAAAACGTTTTTGTTACAAATCAAAATGCCAAACAAAGCCAGAACTCATGAAGATTGCAAAAAAACTGTTTGCTTTTTGTGCATGAGAAAATGTGACAGAGAATTAACTGACTTTATGATTGCACGAGTGCTGAAACTTGTAAAAAGTGATTTGAAATTTGAGGATGAAAGAGTCCCAAGAGGAATTTGCAACACTTGCCGTATTCTTCTGCAAAAAAGAGACAATGGTGATTTGAACAGTCCACTACCACTACTACAATTTTGACTCCATTGTTATAAAGCCTCTTACAAGAACAGCAAATAGGTGTGAACGCCTCATTTGCCAAATCAGTTGGCTCAATTTAAATCAACAGCATCCAATTTTCGTTTAATCTTCATCAAAATAACAAACTATGGAACAAACTATTGCAACACCAGGGACATCAAGTGCAAATCAACAACCTCCATCTGCAGAAAAAAGGTGCACACAATGTTTGTCAGTCATAGCTCGAGGTCACAGACATTTTTGCACACCTGGAACAAGACACAGAAATTTACAGTCATTGATGCAAGATGACATTAATGGGGCAGAGCAAATTGCAGTATCTGTCATTGCCAACAAAGAAGCTTCTCCTTATGAAACAGTTAGACTCAGTCAAGGAACTGGTGAAAAATTGTTTCCAGTTAGACCAGGTAACATTTGAATAAAGAAGTTCATCTCTTAGACACATGATTTTGACCCCTTGCATATTAAATTTGCTGCTGTATACTATAATATATTATACATATGCACTAAAACTTCTTGAAATGACAATATGCAAAATGGCAATGTTAATAGCATACATATCAAATTGGTCTACTGGAAACTGTAGATTTGATGCATTTTTTTCTTTACATATCAAAAATATGCATTGATTTGTATTATATGTTTCCTCTGGTTTTTAGTATTTTTTGTCCGCTATGTAAGGTAAACATATTAAAAAATTATACCGTTCAAATTAATTTTGCATTGCTGTTTTTTTTTTATACCACATTACTTGTTACAATACAATGAAATACTATAAAATAACGTAGTTTTGATTTAGAGCAATAAAAATTGTGGCCAAAATAGGTGTATAATAGTTCTATTATTGTAACTTCTTTGAATTTTTTTTAACCAATAGAGAACCATCCTATGCAATGGTCTGAATTTTATATCAATAAGTTAGAAAAAATAGATTTTGTTGTGAAATTATTTTGAAAGAGATGAACTTGTTTGTTCTTTTTTTATTCAGGCCCTTCCATTGCTCACAAAGTAAACAGCGCGCCTCTTATAACACAAAGTTTAGTAAATGTTTAACTAAACACTGGACTTTCAAATACAGGAATGAGACTTCTAGCATCAACGCTAAATCCACTGGGATTATCGACTAGTTGAGCCATATTTTGAGCAAAAATTTGCTGCTGCTGGACAAACTCTTGCAAATTTCTTCACCTTGTCAGAGTTAAATTTTACCATGGAAAAGGGAAAAGAAGAAAAACAATCAATGGTTCACTGCAAAAACCTGCAAGACCTAACAATCATGTTTTGCATTCAAGAGATTACTCCCCTCAGCATTTAGTCAAGCTGGAAATAGATGGTGGTGGTTCATTTCTGAAAATTAGTCTTGGCATTATAAGCACAAAAGAAGTTGATGAGTCAAAAAGTCCTCAACAAAAAAGTTCACGCCTACTCACAAACTCAATTGATCGTGATACAGATGTAAAGCGTCAACTCATTGTTACAATTGTGGAAGATGTGCCTGAAACATATGCGACTGTCAAGGTGATGTTGGACCAAATCCATGTTAAAGATGTCTCTTTTGTCATCTCTTGTGATCTCAAAATTGCTAACATCTTATGTGGAATTCAGTCTCATTCAAGTAAACACCCCTGCTGTTGGTGTAACATCGATTCAGACAACCTCTCAGAATGTGGAGTTTCCAGAAGTTTTGGTTCAATACAAGAGAGCTACAGAGCATTTGTGTCTGCTGGCTCCAAATTCAAAATGGCTAAAGATTTTGACAACACAATTCATCCTCCTTTGATCAACATAGAGGACTTAAGACTTATTTTGGACATTATTCCACCAATGGAACTACATTTGCCACTAGGAATTGTCAATCATCTTTTCAAAAATCTTTCAGAACTTTGGCCAGGAGCAAATCAATGGCCTGCTCTGTTGCACATTCAACTTCAGCCATATTACCATGTTTGCTGGAAATGAATGTCACAAACTTTTGCAAAATGTTGACATTCTTATAAAACTGGCTGAAAAAGCTTTTACTTATGAAGCTCAGAGTTTCATTGAAACATTTCGCAATTTTAGAGATGTTGTTTCTTCCTGCTTTGGAAAGTCACTTGAGGGTGACTTCAAAGAAAAAATTGAAAAGTTCAAAGATTCTTTTCTCTCTCTGCCAGTTACAGTGACTTCAAAGGCACATGCAGTTTTTATCACATTTCCAAGTTCATTGATCAACATGGGTCTGCACTTGGATTGTTCAGTGAACAAGCAACTGAAGCAATGCATTTAAAGTTTAAGACTCACTGACAAAGATTCACATCCTGAGTTTGGAACCCAGCTTCTACACTGTGTTGTGGAATTTAACAGCAAACATGCTTAAAAGTTAGAAGAAATATTTTCAGAAAAATGTTTAAAAGAATTTTTAGAGAATTTTGTTTCCAAGTGTTAAAAACATTCTCAACTCTTATAGAAGCAATATTTGAAATTATCGGCACAAAATTGTAAAACTATTTTAATTAATTGTGTTTGTAATATTTTGGTATCAAGTATCACAAGAAAATTTCACTTTTGAAGAAAATTAATGCCAGTAAACAAAAATGATTCTTGACATTTTTGGTTCTTT
The DNA here is from genome assembly GCF_038396675.1 of Hydra vulgaris. Classification (NCBI taxonomy): domain Eukaryota; kingdom Metazoa; phylum Cnidaria; class Hydrozoa; order Anthoathecata; family Hydridae; genus Hydra; species Hydra vulgaris. Next base: position 9,592,675 of record NC_088933.1, read on the forward strand.
TTTGGATATTTTTACTAAAAACTTCAAATTGCTTTTTCTCCCTTGGACGTCGGTAAAAGATTTTGAAAATTTGCCAGGTAAGTCACCTATGTGTATATAACAAGACCCCAAAAGGGTTTTTTCGGTGCTCTCCAAAAGTATTAATGTCCAATATTTACAGGGTAACCTTACAACCTTACGACGCTGGTTGGGACCTTACAACCAGGCGCCGGTTGGGACCTTACAACCTTACAACCGGTTGACCTTACAACTTTACAACCGGTTGACCTTACAACCTTACAACCGGTTACAACCTTACAACGGTTACAACCTCACAACCTTACAACCAGTTGACCTTACAACCGGTTGACCAAACCTTACAACTGGTTACAGCCTTACAACCTTACAAATGGTTGGAACCTTACAACCCGGCGCCGGTTGGGACCTTACAAACCTTACGGCGCCAGCTGGTTGTAAGGTTTCCCAAACTTTGTGGTAGCTCTCAGAAAGGCTGATTACATCAACAACTGACTGATTCCACGAAAGGTGAACCAAATTCACATTTTTTATAATGCACAGAAAATGAAATATAGTATTTTATTTTTTGTACAAAACATACTAAATTGTCATAAAGTGTAGGTGCTAACGTATTATGATTTCCCTGATATTTTTTTTAATACAGAAGACAAGGCAAGTGTGGGAAAATTTAAGTTTTACTTAAATGAACACTAATCTTTTCGACTTGTGTTAATAAAAGTGCTAGATATGTTGAGTGATTATTTTCTCAAGAAATATTTACCAACTCACATGTGATAGCATTTAAGTAAAATAAGACGGCGGTCTGCTGTTTCAACTTTAAAAATATTAACGTGAAGTCAATAAGTGGTAACACACGTAACGAAAACGCAAATTTTTTAATGCTGCACAACAAGCATATTGTTTTTAATATCATGACTTAATATTATAAACAAGTTTAACTAGATGCTTATTTATACTTGATATTATGTGGCTTTGATTTTAATTGCCTTTTAAATTTATGATAATATAATTGGGTAACCCACATAACGATAATAACTACCATGTATCTATGAATATGGATATCTATAAATAAATATGTATAAATAGTATGTACAAATACTATGAATCTATTTATAGGATTCCTTAAATTGGCACATTTAAATGCAACTTCACATGATTTTCAAATTTTCTTAGCATTTGAATTAAATGAGTATGTAGGCATTGTGTTCATAAATACATTCCTTAATTACACATGCATTTATTTACTTTCTAGTTGCATTTGCAAATATTTTAACTGACGTAGGTTCACATATTTACAATCATTCAACTTACAGTTGGAAGCAAGTCTCAATGCAGTTCAGTTTCTTATTTTGTCAAGTTAATTTTTTTCTTTTTCAATTTTGATGGAAGCAGTGAAACTATGGGTCTTGACTTCTGCAGAAAGAATTAAAAAGTTTAGAATGAAAAAGAAAAAGGAAGATCCAAAATTTCAAGTTCGCGAAAATTAAAGAATTGCACAAGTTCATGTTGCGAAATTTGCTAAAATGACAAAGAACAATTAACTGAAAATAGGCGTAAAGTAGCTGCAAGGGTGGCGAAATGTAAAGCTAAGAAAAAGAAAACTATGAAATCTACGGTAACGTCAACTAGAGAACTTTTGGGTGAGTCAAACACGACAATTACGTCATATTCATTTTGTTGTCTGCAAACGCTTGGGAAAGCTGTAAAATGTTGTTTCAAAGCTTTACCACTGTCTCCCAATAAAAGGTTTGCAGTAATTAACAAGGTTGCTGAAAATATTGGCCTTAAAATTGATGCAGCATGTTCGTTTAAAAAACGCAATGTGGAAGGTTTGGAAGACGATTTTGAAAAACTAGTAAAAGACTTTTACTTTTAACCAGACATTGTTTACACTATGGCAAGCATGTCAGATACAATGGCTGTTTGGAAAAATGGAAGAAAGGAAACTTTGAGGAAGTATTACTTGACTATGTTTCTCCGTGAAGCATATACGTTATTTCTTGAGAATAATGAAACAATTAAATTTTTTTTTCCAAATTTTGTGCTCTCCGTCCACCTAATGTACTGCTTTTAAAAAATACACCAGCTGATCAGTGTAAATGTGTGATGCATGAAAATTTAATACTACGTTTGAGCGGATTGGGCATTGTGTATAAAAATAATTGGTGGGATAATATTTTGTGTTCTTCTAGTGCATTAGATATGTCCAAGACCTGTTGCAAAAACGAGTGTAAATTATGTAAAAATGGCTTTAATATTAAATCTAACAAGAATGGAATGGAAAAATGGAAGACATTGTAATTTGGTACGAATGGATTAATGAGTACGTCAAACGTGACAACATTGCTGAATCAAAGTCGCGACTGCGCAAGATTCAGCAGCAGGGTACTGCTGGAGAACTTATTGGTGTCATTCAAGAGGGTTTTGAAAAGGTTGTAAAGCATGTGCGGGTGAAAAGAATCCAAGCTAAAGAATTTTCTAAAGACAAAACAAAGTGTACCTCCAGAATCCTGCAAATAGATTTTGCAATGTCATATTCATGCGAATATCAATCTAAAATCCAGTCAGCTATGTGGAGCAGATCTAGCGTTACTCTTTTTACAGCAGCTACGTTTGCAAGGGGTACACAACAAGGTTTTATTATTTGCTCCGATACTCTGAAGAAAAACAAGGATACTATTTTTGCATTTTTTTTTCAAAGTATACGAATATATTATGAAATTGCCTGATTCAAATTATTACGATGAAGAAATCATTTGGTTGGATGGACCATCATCTGAATTTAAAAATAAATACATGTTGCATTTGTTGCAACTTCTGGTCTGTCGATATCACAAAAATTTTCAGTGGAAGTATTTTGCCACTTCCCATGGAAAGGGGATAATTGACGCAATTGGTGGGAAAACAAAATATCTTGTACGTCAAAAAATTATGTCAAAGGGAGCTAACACCATTGTTCAATCATTTAAAGATTTTGCTGAATTGACAACCATGTTAATGCCTAAAATAATTTTTCATGTTCAGCAAGAAGAGATTGATAAGCTAACCAGTAAATTCATCCCATGGAGTAATGTAAAAGATGTTGAAGGCATAAAAACAAGTCATTGTGTCACAGCAAATCAACGCGTCGAAATCATGCTGCAGGAAACAGCTTTGGACAAAATAAAGTGCACCATTTTATTTTCAGATTACTTACGCAAATAGATGAAAATGGTCACAGTTTAATTTTGACACTTTCCGTGGGTGATTGGTGAATCGTTTATTACAATGCATCAGAATTTCCTGGACAAGTAAAAGAAGTTTTGCAAATCAAGTTTTAGTATCCACAGTTGAAAAACATTTGTTTGGGAATTCATGGGTTTGGCTAACTAAACCTGATGTGATGCTTTACGATAAAAGTTAAGTTCTTAGAAAAATTGATGTGTGCAAATAACGCACTTAAGAATTTTTGATTTATAATTTGAGATAAGAAATGTTCAATTTTTTAGAAAAATTTTTGAATATTTTTTGTTGTACGGTTTAAATAATATTTTGCGATAAATTGCAATTTCACAAAGCATTATGCTGAAGTATGAACCACCGGTTTATGAGTTTGACTATTGTTCAAAAGTAACTCACGTAACGATGGAATCAGTCAGCTGCAAAATATCAGAGTATTATCAGTGCCATGTTGCGCATGGATGATGTCCCTTTTAATGCTTTTGGTGCGCATTGTTTAGGCTTTATTTTTCACAAGTGCTACACGTTAAAACTCTTGATTTATAGCATTAGTTTGAATGCACAACAACATTTTAGCTATGAGCTGCTTGTGCTGTTCTTAATTATTTTTTTTTGTTATAGTTATTTCTTTGTTTGGATAAAATCCATTATTTATTATTTATTTTAATAACATTATTTCAGATAAAAGATTTTATCTGAAATGTTATAAAAATAAAAACTTTTTTAAAATCAATTCTTTAAATAAGCATTAGTTGACCTCAAGGCAAGCAGTTTTTGGCATCAAAATGATGCCAAATACTGTCATCATCAAAGTGTCTTGTTTATTTTGCAAAACATTACATTAAAAATTATACAAGGCAAGGATAGTTAATAACATATAATATGCCTTACACTATAGCAAATTTAATGTATTTATATTTTTATTAATACTTTTATTAATATTGTTATATTTTTTAAAATATAGGTTATTTTGTTTGGTACAGATCGTTTTGCTTCTGTTGCATTTATGAAAAATACACAAAATGCATTTAAAAATCTTTTTATTAAATCATATGATGGTACTACACCATTCTCTATCTTCTCTAAACAAGACCTTATTGATGCAATGGTATTTACTAATGAAACAGTAAGGTTTTTTCTTATTTAGCCTAATACAAATTTGAAAATAAAAACAAATAGTTTAAAATTTTTGTGTTTTTTTTTTTCTTTTCTGCTAGTATTACAATTTGATGGAAATATCAATTGGTAAGTTTCGATATGCAGGTTTTGTAGAGAATAATCCTTTACCTATATTAATATGTTTGAAGCAGTATCAGTATGCTAATGGTAATATGAGTCGTGGAATAGATCAAGATGCAGCAACAATAGAAGGTGTCAAGTTTTATATATATAAATTCTTGTATAATTTTGTAAAAAGAAAACTTAATAAAATATCAAAAAAGATTTAAATCTCAGTGGTGTTAAAAAAGATTTGATAATTCATTTGATAAATAAAAAATAAATTTATTTTAAAATTATTTTAGTTAAAACTAAATGTCTATCACTAAACTATCACTAATTAAAATCTTGGTTGTCATTATGATGCTAAGTCTATTAGTATCAGAATCAATAATAATTATATGTAAATAAAAGTAATTAATTATTAATAATAATTTATTAGTGTAAACTATTTAATCGTAACTGTAAAATAATGATGTTAAACCTTATGCTATCAATTTTTTTTAGTTTTCAGTATTTAGACAGTTGTTTACAAATATGACCTATAAAGTAAAATAAAAACTAACCTCGTAGCCAAATTTTTATAGGTTTCCTAAGAAGAACTACACTTTATCCCTGCAGACCTTAAAACAGAAGAATGAAAGTAAAATTCTGTGTCATGCCCAGTGTATGAAAAAATTCATATTGTGCAGAATAAATTTCAGAGCTAAAACTTGAGACTCATCATAAAATTTTGTTTTTATGTTTGAATTTAAAGAAAAAATTGTATCAAAATATTTAAAGTTGTATCTTTACTGTTTTTTATTAATAACTTTGAAATGCTATGAAATTAAACCAGTTCCATGAATTAAAAAAAATCTGTCCTGATCTAGATATGTTATGTAATTTGTTAGTTATTAAAAAAAATAAAAGAAGAAAAAAAAAGAAAAAGAAAAAAAGTATGAAGAGTTGTTATGTGTTGTTTTGCTTTAAACTGAAAATATTTCTAAATTTTGTGAAAATATATTCATTCATTTAGAAACAAAATGATTTCAAAAAATATCCCAAAGAAGCACACATAAAAGTTCAATTGTTTCATAAAATATAGATTTTCCAATTTCCTGGCAAAAGTTCCACTGTGATCCGTCAATTAGTGGTGATAACACTAAGAATGGGCTGATGGCAGATCATTTTTCATAGTCCAAAGGAAAGAGAATCGATCTGTTATGTAATTTAGACAACATTTAACAGAAAGGAACTAACTATAAAAATCTCTAATTGATATAATCATATATAAAAAAAATTACAACTGAAGTTGCGATTTTTTTTAATATATCATTATATCAATTAGAGATTTTTGCAATGCAAAAGTCTTTTTTTACTGGAAATTTTACTATGCAAAAGTCTTTTTTTACCGGAAATTATGAGATGCATTCTTACTTCACAATAAGTTTTTTTATGTTTATCAAAAAGGAACCAACTGCAATATATATATAATAATATAACATACGCATTTATATTGCAGAAAAGGATATGATTTAGAATTAGACATTTAAGTAAAGAAGCATACTTAAAATGGTGGTGGCGGAGAGAACTATTATAAATCTGATTATGAAACACTGTACACAATCTAATATGTATTTACTAATAAATTAAAATCTAATACATTTTAATATATTTATAATACATTAATTGTATTTATTGATTTACATCTATCATTTTAAGATATCTTTATCAGTGAGAACAATTATCAGTGAGAAAAAAAAAATGATATATTCAATAATGATTTCTTTAATATGTAAAATGATTAGGATTTATATGTTTGTATATTTGTATGCAATATTTGTATGAATTATTTATATGTAATATTTGCATGCAATATTTGCATGCAATATTTGTATGCAATATTGAAATAAGAATATTAGTCTTTTGATTTCAAATTAGATATCCTTACCACAAAATGTATTATTCATACCACTTGCCAAAATTATGCTAATTGACCTCAAAGCAACCGAGCTAGCTAATACCTTGCTGGTCACAGGGATCATGCCACTGGTTTTTATCTGTGATAGGGGTGTGTGGTGTGGTATACAAATTTTTTTTTAAATATTTTATATTTTAATTATATTTTATAGTCTATTAAAAATTTGGGGGGTAGGAACATGACACTCAGGATATAACTCTACCCAGCCACTATTCCTGTGTCAGTGTGTACAAACAAAATTTGACCTTGCAGTCATATTCATTCAACCCAAAACAGTATTACTCTCAAATTTTCTCAAGGTTTCATAAACAATCAATGATATTCACAATCACTTAGTCTGTGAATTTCAAAGGGCATTTTAGTGTTAATTTAACTTGATCTACTTTACTCAAATATAGTTGTCAATAACTAACATATAATTTTTTTTTAAATAAAATATAAAGAATGTTTGTTATTTTAGATTGCGTAGAGATGTTTTCAAAATCTATTTTAAGTTTTAAATTACATCAGAATGGTTTCTTTGACAGGTAAAGCTATACAATCTTTATAATGTTATTGTGTGGTAATGTTCTTTGTTTATTTATATGTTTTTGGTTACAAATTTACTTTCGGAGTTGCAAGCCACAAGTTAAATATACAAAAATGAGCATATATCAAATTATAAAAAAAGTTATGAAAGTACTTTTTCAAAATCTATTATGGTCACAAGTAGGCATTTTGAAACCAGACCAGTAATATAAAGAGACTTGTTCTCCTTTATTTGAAAGAAATGGAAGAAGTAGAATAAAGCAAACATAAAACAAAACTGACAATTTTTTTCATAATTAAATTTCTTGTCACTTACAGAAAGATCTTGTTAGAAAATGTACATACCATATTGATTCGATAGAGAAAGTACTAAATTCGATAGAGAAAGTACTAAAATCTCATGAATGTGAAAATATAAATAAAATATCATGAATTGTCTGAAAAATATGAAATTATATAAAATTTGAAACCATGAAAACTTGTGCTTGAGTAAAGATAGCCTGTTGCAAACAGGACTTTTCACAATTCTGTTTTTGTTTAGGTGTCCAATTAAATTTTTTTTAGGCAATTTTTGTTTAGGCAATTAAAAATTGAAAAAAAATAAGTTTAATAGTTTAACTTCATTGTGCAAAAAAAGTAAAAATATTTATAGTTTTCAGCTCTCAGAATTAAAGTCATCATTAAGCATTCCGACTGCTGACCTAAAAGTGTCTGAGGTCTGCGATTTTTTGCTGGTCTTGTTTCTATATATTGTTTTGGTGAAACCTTTGTGTTTAAAATTTGGCGCTGACCAAAAATAGTTTCAGGTTGGCTATAAATTGCCAACTTTTTTTTTTAATTCTAAGAGCTGGTGGTTTTTGAGCTACTATCAATTTTTGTGTAATTAAATTATTTTTTCGCTGTAATAGACCAATTAATTCAAGTCATAATTTATTGAACTAATAATTAGTAAATAATAATAAAAGAAAAATCCATGTGGTCTTTTTTACAAAAGCTTTATTTGAGTTGCTCATGATTGTTAAATGTCTTGCATCACATAAAAGTGAATTTTTTGTTGAAGCAGGAGCAAGATGTGTTTATTTTAGAGTTATTGTTTGTTTCTATTTTAAAAGTTAAATATTTTTGTTTATATAGGCAAAGCAAACACATAAAGTCATCTATAAGAAAATTACATAATGCTGTTACTATTTACATTATTTTATTTTCATATTTTTTTTAATTTTTTAAACTATTTGCAAAAAACTTCAAATTGTTATATTTTAGTGTGGTTTCCATTCATTTAAAGTTTAACTTGAGTGTTATCTTTTGGAATGGTTTGAAGCTGCGTCATGTTCCTGAATGTTTTGAAATGCAAAATAATGTAATATTTTAATATATAATAATATAATAAAATATTTGAGATATTTCATATTTTATTATATTTACACAATGCTATATATATATATATATATATATATATATATATATATATATATATATATATATATATATATATATATATATATATATATATATATATATATATATATATATATATATATATATATATATATATATATATATATATATAGGGTTCCACATAAAATCATCCAGATTATGTCACCCTTATGTCTCAGAATTGTTTTATTTTCACATCATTTGCAGTCCACATTAAATAAATAGGAACTATGAAAATTTTAGCTAAAAATGTGCATGGGTTGTTATTATCAGTTAAATAATGCTGATTCAGGGTTTTTGTGGTAATCTGAAGAGATAGCAAAGCAGTTTTGACATATAGTTTATTGATGTTTTGGAGGATTTCCCTAAAATTAAAAAAAAGAATCAAAATTGATTTTTACTTGAGGAATTCAAAAGTACTGCTCTAAGGAATGATAGAATTGAGAAATGCCTTGTTTATCAAAATTATTGACTTGTAAATTATTGTTTTATGGAGCTAAAATTATGGTTGTAACTAGGCCCGGCGGACAGCGAGTACAATGGGTAATTTTAACCCAGGCACCAAGGCTTCGAAAGGCACCAAATTTTCATTAAATACAATTTTTTTTCTCCTGAGAATATGAATCTATATAAATTTATAAAAATATTTATATTAAATTTGATTTGACTTACTTAATGTAATGTAGAATAAGTATGTATTAACTTATAATGAAAACTATAACAACTCAAAAAAACTTTTTTTAAATTTACTTTAATTTTTTTATTGTATATTAGTGTTTAATTTTGAAAATCTTTTAATTAAAACATATACCCCAAAAATTAGTTAAAACTTAATACCCAAAAAGGGCATATGTGTCTCAGTCGCCAAGATATTAGGGGTGCCTAAAGATTAAAGATAAAAAAAATCATAATGCGATTTTAATAACAAAAAAGTAAAAAACTCTATTTTTATTGATGAGGTATAAAATTACTGATTAAAATTTACTGATTAAAATTACTATGAGGTATAAATTTACTTTTTTTATACTTTCTAAGAATTATAGTTTTAAATAAAAATGTCTTTATTAAGTTATTTAAGAAATAGATTATTTAAAACTATAATAAAACAATCAGGTCACAAAGAATCGCTGTTGAAGAAATCAAAAATTTATTTAAAACCAACTTAAAAAACGTTAGTGCGTTTACGCTTTCTCATTAAACTTAGCATATAATTAATTAAAAGTACCAAGAATTTTGGTACTTTTTTAAAAACTGTGTTGCGAGTCGCTGGAATAAATTAGCAAATGATGTAATAGATGTACCTACAGTGAACTCTTTTAAAAGTATTTTTAAGGTGCTAATTCAGCTGCAGCAATGTCAACCGTCAGCATATAAAAACATAGTGTTGCTTTCCTTCATCATTATTAAATTTTTTATGTATAAGTTTCATTGATTATTTTATTAAATAAATAAGTATTCTGAACTTGTATAATTGTACACGCTTTAATTTTTAAAATGCGCATGCTTATAGAGGTATCTAATTGCTACTATGTTCCTGGTCTCATGAAAGCTCTCATCTGCCCTCATCATGTATTTGCATTTTTCCGCTAACCAATCGTTAACATGGTTTAAAAGTATTGTTTTTGAAAAGTACCATTTTCAAGATAAATTATTTGAAACTTTCTTTCAAAAAATATGTATTACAAAATTTAAAATTTATTTTATTAAGGCGCCATAATATTTTTTTCACCCACCTTTGAAATGTCTAGCGCTGGGCCTGGTTGTAACCCAAAATTTCTAGGAAAAATGTTGATTTTTTATCATTAATTTATATTAAGTTTCTTGAAAAAAATTTAATTTATGTAAAATTTGATTCATGAGTTGTCTCTATCTAAAATTTTATCAAAGTAAGCACTCAAAAATAGCACCTTTTCAGAATTTTGAAAAAACTTAAATTTTGTAACAATCTAGATTAAATGGTTTTTAAACAAATTTTTAAATTAAAACTTTAATATAAGTCGTGATACATAATAACATAAAAGACTTTTATAAAATATTTACAATTCAGCGTACTAACAATTTAAATCTAGGTTTCTGAAGGAAGATCACAAGGATTTTATCATCAGAACTCTAAAAAGCAAACATATTTATTTATAATATATAGATATATTGAAGATTCAACATAATGCAAAGATACAACATACTAACATTTTAATATATGGTATGCTGAAGATTTAACAAATATACTTTACATACGCTTTTATTAGAACTTTAGAATGTTGTCCATAGAGAGAATTTTTTTAATTTAGTTTTAAAAACTGGAAGAGTAAAAGAAGGATCAATATTTTGTATTTTTATTTCAAAGATGACGTGCTTTTTTTTTATTTAACAATCTCATATAATTAACAATAAACAAAAAATTAAACAACAAACAAAATGAAACAACAAGGAAAAATATCAAAAAGTTCCATGGAACAACAAACAAAAATATCAAAAACAAAATGAAACAACAAGCGAAAAAATCAACAGTTATCAAAAAGTGATAAAATACTTCAAATTAGTGGACCTGTCTTTTCTGGATTGTTTTGATTATTATAAGTATTTTAAAATTTAAATATTATTAAAAGGTTCTGTCAGTATGTTATCTATTAACAATATTTAATCTATTAATATTAATTGGTAAAAAAATATTAAATAAAACTAAACGCAATATCAAAATGCTTTTTAAAACTATATATATTTTCATGATATTTGTGCTTTCCATGTTACTTGTTAGCTTTTCAAAACAAGAAATCTTTAAATCTTTATCTATTTAGTAATGTGTAATTACTTACTGTTTTTTTTTTTAGAAAAAAATCTGTTTTTAGTTTCAAGAAAACTGAAAAAAAATCAGTTAACCGGTTACGGTTTCCACCTGTTGCCAAGCCCTAATTGCCACAATGCTGGGTTTTCTAGAAAATAAGCATCTCAAATTCCTTATTCATCTCAAATTCCTTGTGAATAATGCGATTAGCAAGTATAAAAGAAAAATTTAATTCAATTAGAATTATATGCTGTATCATAAGCAATTCTATGGAAAATATTTTGAGAGAAAAGTTACAAAGTGTTGCATCCCTTTTAGGATGCAAAAATCACAAGAAAAATAAAACAAGTGTAAAGTATTCTAACATTATTGTTACAGCAGAACTAATATGTTAATTAAATGAGATACATTTTATTGAGATTCATGATTAAATTTTCAGTTAATTTTAAAACTTTTTTGTAAAGATTTCTCTTTACTTGGCAAAAGTTTTACAAAAAAAACATTATATATGTATTGCCAGGTTGTACATTTCTGCAACAAATGTTACAAAAAAGCAGTAAAAATGATGAAAATTTTAGTTGGCTGGAGGAATGGAAGCTAAAAAGTGAGGAAAAGGTTATGTTTGCTAATTCTGTAGAATTGCTTGGGATTTCACCACTTCAATTGAAAAGTGTTTTAAAACACAACCTGCAGCAAAACAAAACAAAACCTGCAGCAAAACAAAAGTTTGGCAACGCTATAGAAAGAGTTGCAAATTAGATTTTTAATTACCATATAATACTGATGAAGCTTCTCTATAAGCAGAAACAAACAACATCATTTCTAAGAATAGTTTAAAGAAAGATCATAATCTAGATATTTTAATGTATGAAATCAAAAAGAAAATTTATGTAATTGACTCTTATTGCCATAAGGTGCAAATGTTAACACCTGCATAGACCATTGACACATAAAAAGATATCAAATTACTTTGAAATGTTTGAGTATCTTGTCCGAACTTCAAGACAAGTTAAAAATTAATAATCTTTGCTTAAAAAAAACCCTATTTATTTTAAACCCTATTTCACCAGAAACAGTTAAATTAATGGTTAGCTGTTACTAAAGTGATGAGTTTTCAATAATAATGCTAGGGAAAAAAGATTTTGTTAGTATTAAGAAAAA